>NW_027513077.1:947251-1252168 GCF_048772815.1 Callospermophilus lateralis
GTTACCCATTTTCACGTCCAATATACTTATGTTTTTACCACAGAAATCACAGAACAAAACACACAAAACAAACAAGAAAAACATATAGAACACAGAACAAAACACAAAATACAGAAACCCGAACTTGAAACAAAAAACATAGGAGCAATGCAACGTCTTGCTAAAGCTCCGAAGTAGGACCACGTACATGCCAGTCATCACATCTCTACCATTCCAGATGAATTCCCTACAGAACAGAACAGAGGACAGAACGATTCTCATTACTGTACCGAAAACAAGTATATGTGAGCCTCCCCAGGACACCTCTATGTCATCAGAACAGATCTCCATTAAACGGATATCAGATGTTATAAAGGTGCCACTTAATTTTTGAGGCCTCCTCCACCAGGTGATTGCTAATAGTTTTAGTGCGGTGGTTCACCGCAGTGCTCCTGGGACCTAACGCTCACTCCATGACCTTGGAACAGCTCAAGATGTGCACCCACTAGAGTGGCTCTCCAGCCCGGAGCCCTGAAGGGAAGGCCAGATTCAGATTTTCCAGCAGTCTGGTCTTGTGATCTGGTCAGCAGGGTCATCTTGCTGGGGAACTCAAAAAAATTAGATGAGGACACAAAAAAAGAACACTGACTCCAACTAAAATCAAAGTGAGGCAAGCTTATTATGTCAACCGGCTGGGCTGCCTCTCCATCCCAAAACGGCAGGAACAAGACAGCAACCCTGCCTTTCCTACAGTGCAGCTATATAGCCCAGAAAGTTACACAAAATGGGGGTTACAGATAACAGAACTTTGACAAGCATCACAAAAATGGTAGTTCATTTATTTATTTATTTATTTTTTGGTGGCCCCAATATCAGAAATTATGAGGACAAATAGAGCCTCAGAGAGGGTCGTTGTCTGGCCAGGGAAGGCCAAAATTTATCATGTGTCACTAAAGTTTCAGCGAGGGCTGCTATCTGATCAGAGAGTCAAGCATGGGTGAATTCAAGGCACGGGCAGGCATTCCAAGCAGGTTCAGAATTTGCAGTTATTTATAGTAAAGCCAAAATTAACTTTTTATGGCTTTGTGGCAAGATGGCTCCCAATTTTAATAAAAGATCAGGTTGGGTCTATCAACCCGTGTCCCTTACTTTTGGAAACTACTCTACCACCTCCAAGGTTGTGAACTCCTGAGCATTTTCCAGTACAGATATGTATTCACAGATTTTCTAACTCTTCTACTCTAATTGTGTCTTACTTGGGGCAAAGATAATTTCAAGGTATTGTGCTGGATGAGAGTGGAAAAATTTTTGTGCAGCACATATTTGCATACACATTGGATTCATTATCTAATTTTCCATTCAAAATACTGAATCCATGACACTAACCAAAACCAGACTAGACTCTGACTACTAATCCTAATATGATCGAGAAAAACAACCCAAAGAGAATAGAAATAGAAGCAGTTCAGAGTAGGCATGGTGTATAGTTAGACTTGCCTTTTGCCTGATAAAGTGTTGGTGTTATAAATCTAGTCAATTTTTAATTGAAATAGTTCTCCATGTGTTTTTAAAGTTAACAAATATGTGAATTCCTGTCTCCCTTTCTCTGAAGCCTATTCAGCACATGTATTTTTTAGGTTCACATATAAAATCCTACATGGTATCACACATACATTCTTATGAGGTGGCTGACTTGGCAGATGCAAATCGTAAAAAGAGATCACTCCTCCTAAACACTGTTTTAACAGAAAATCCAATCTATGGGTTTGATTCCTAGTTGAACAACATTATACATAAATACAAGTTCAGTAAAATAAATACTTTTGTATCTGTGAAAGATATATATTTCATGATGAATTTCGATTGGCATATGTATTGCTAATTTTTAATGTTCCTGTGTGTGTTTTGTGTGTGAGTGTGTGTATATATATATATATATATATATATATATATATATATATATATATATATATATACACACTCTCCAGATTTTTCAAAATATGAAATATATATGCCTTATTATACACTCCCCACATTCATTCATGTTCATGTATGTGGATTTATAATAAACTTTTCACAAGATTATTCTCAAAAATATTCATCCACCTGAAATACATATTTGTCTCCTAGTACTGAAAAATAACTTTAGTGAATGGTGCACACAAATCGTAATATTTCTACAGTATCTGACCCAGTTTAACATTAATGCAAGTAGATTCCTATGTGACAAGTTGTGTATTTTGACGTTCATTTTTATGCAACACTAGTACATTACTATTTCTTCAGTTTATGCACATCATAAGATATATATTTATCCACAAGTTCATAAATTTATAGACATTTGTTTCACTTTCAATTACTTCCTGCTTCAGAACACATGTATTCCTCCAGGTTTCTTTTTTTTTAATTTTTATTGTTGGTTGTTCAAAATATTACATAGATTTTGATATATCATATTTCACACTTTGATTCAAGTGGGTTATAAACTCCCATTTTTACCCTGCATACAGATTGCAGAAAAACATCAGTTACCCATCCATTGATTTACATATTGCCATACTAGTGTCTGTTGTATTCTGCAGCCTTTCCTCTCCTCTACTATCCCCCTCTTCTTCCCTCCCCTCCCCTCTTCTCTCTCTACCCTCTCTACTGTTTTTCATTTCTCTCCCTTGTTTTTTTCCTCTTTCCCCTCACTTCTTCTTGTATGCAATTTTGTATAACCCTGAGGGTCTCCTTCCATTTCCATGCAATTTCCCTTCTCTCTTCCTTTCCCTCCCACCTCTCATTCCTGTTTAGTGTTAATCTTCTCAGGCTCTTTGTCCCTACTCTGTTATTAGTTACTCTCCTTATATCAAAGAAGACATTTGGCATTTGTTTTTCAAGGACTGGCTAGCTTCACTTAGCATAACCTGCTATAATGCCATCCATTTCCCTGCAAATTCTATGATTTTGTCATTTTTTAATGAAGAGTAATACTCCATTTTGTATAAAAGCCACATTTTTTTTATCTATTCGTCTATTGAAGGGCATCTAGGCTGGTTCCACAGTCTTGCTATTGTGAATTGTGCTGCTATGAACATCGATGTAGCCGTGTCCCTGTAGCATGCTCTTTTTAGGTCTTTAGGGAATAGACCGAGAAGGTTAACAGCTGGGTCAAACGGTGGTTCCATTCCCAGCTTTTTAAGAAATCTCCATACTGCTTTCCAAATTTGCTGCACCAATTTGCACTCCCACCAGCAATGTACAAGTGGACCCTTTTCCTCACGTCCTCACTAGCACTTGTTGTTGTTTGACTTCATAATGGCTGCCAATCTTACTGGAGCAAGATGATATCTTAGGGTGGTTTTGATTTGTATTTCTCTGACTTCTAGAGATGGTGAGCATTTATTCATGTACATGTTGATTGATTGAATGTCCTCCTCTGAGAAGTGTCTGTTCAGGTCCTTGGCCCATTTGTTGATTGGGTTATTTGTTATCTAATTGTCTAATTTTTTGAGTTCTTTGTATACTCTGGATATTAGGGCTCGATCTGAAGTTTGAGGAGTAAAGATTTGTTCCCAAGATGTAGGCTACCTATTTACTTCTCTTATTGTTTCTTTTGCTGAGAAAAAACTTTTTAGTTTGAGTAAGTCCCATTTGTTGAATCTAGTTATTAACTCTTGTGCTATGGGTGTCATATTAAGAAATTTGAAGCCCGACCGCACAGTATGTAGATCATAGCCAACTTTTTCTTGTGTCAGACACTGTGTCTCTGATTTGATATCAAGCTCCTTGATCCATTTTGAGTTAACTTTGGTTCATGACAAGAGAAAGTGATTCAGTTTCATTTTGTTGCATATGGATTTACAGGTTTCCCAGCAACATTTGTTGAAGCTGCTATCATTTCTCCATTGTGTGCTTTCAGCCTCTTTATCAAATATAAGACAGTTGTAGTTTAGTGGATTGGTTTCTGTGTCCTCTATTCTGTACCATTTGTCCAACCGCCTGTTTTGGTACAGTACCATGCTGAATTTGTTACTATTGCTCTGTTGTATAGTTTGAAGTCTGGTATCACTATACCGCCTGATTCACAGTCTTTTCATGAGACTTCATTCCAAACGCATTATTTTCTATTTCCATAATCACCTTTGAAGCAAAACTCGCATACACGTCATGATCAACCATAACCCTAATATTACCATTAGATGTATAACTGGTTGGAATGAAGGATTGTACATCAATATAGATTTTCTGTATATTTTCACATATCAATTCAATCCATTATTTAAAGTTGGAAAAAGTTATATTATTTGTTCACAGTATGGTCTATTCATGCATTATGTCTATATTCATAGACACAGGGTACACCTTTTTATACCCCCAATACTTATTTATACATCTTCAAAATATTGCTCCCAGAAATGGTGGAAGAAATACTCATATCACCTGATGTACATATACATTTTATCAAAGTAATATTCTGGACACAATTACAATGATCACACTTAAGTTTGTACCAAAGCCTAAATGGAAAGTGAGCATGGATCACGAAAAACATCCATGTCCAGGTTGCCTAATGCTCTCAAATGTCAACCCGATTGGTGACTACATATTTGTTTCTTCCTAAGATTATATATTCAACATCAAGCCAGTTGAAAATGTCTAATCCTATCACTCAGTTTATACTTTGCCTGATTTCCTAATGTCTCTATTATTATCTGCTTTCCTTCATATTTTCCCCAGTTCATCATTGTGACTGACTCTTCACATGTGCTCACATTTACACTCACTCTGTACCCAAAACCCTATTGCTAAAGATTTTTTGGACCAAATCCTATATTCACCCTTCCGACTAATGCCTAATCCTACCGACTATCCCTTTTTGAGTGGATGTTCTCTTCGGCATTCAATCATCCAAGGTACAAGGAACGCTACCATTGTATATTGATTAATCTGAGACATCTGTGCAGAATATAATTCAAAGCTAAGTATCCCAGTCAAGGGCCCAAAGACCTTCTGGGCTTCAAATTTTACCTAGATTTCTGTATTCATACTTATATTACACTTATATTCCTATGAATATTTCAGGTTCCCAATACCATAATTCATCCCGTAGAATGATTCCTAACCCAAATGGAACATGATATTAACCCTAACCATACACTGTTCCCTCAATCTAACTTTACGAAAGAGCAGGGACAGAGTTGGTCTTACAATACAGGAATTTAGAGGATCCTCCACCTGCTGAGAACCTCAAAGGTCAACAAAGAAATGATCCCTGGAGAAGATATAGGCAGCTATGAAGGACCTGTGGAAGCAAAAGTCATATTCCATGGCAAACAACTTGGTCAGATGAAGGGATGTGTCTGAATCAACATTCCTCTTCTTAATGTATAGAAGATGGACCAAACCAGGCTTGAACTCTGGTGTGATTCCCCTTACAGACTGAGTTCTGGAACTGACATCAGAAAAATATTGCCATTAATTGTGTTAGGATTTTAGGAGGCAACGCATGAGAGTCGCCCTTGGAAAGAAAACTGAGATCTAGGAACAGGGTGGTTTCCACAGAGCACTGGGAATCTCAGCTAGAATATCACATGATTTTATTTTGAAAGACGTGGCAGCCATAGTTGACAGTCAAAACACACATGGACCTCACATTGTAGACTGCAATAGGCCTGGCTTCATGTGACCTATTGGCCACTTTTTGGGAAGCCTTGCCTGTGAGAGTTCTCCAGAGTTTTCATTGAAATGAGCTTCCCCACCATTTAATGGTTCCTGAATGAATTGTAACCCACAGTGCCTTCAACATCTTCCTTGAAAAATGGCTAGATAAATTCCATGAAATTTTTGAAATTTCCAAGACCAGGTGGCACTGGAGAACCTTTGGATGTCCTGTTGCTGATCATGAGTGTACCAGACAGTGCCTTGATTTACTGGGTTTCATGAAAATGGTGTAGAACAGATTTGCCAGTAAGTTGGAGCCTGCTGATTAGTGGGCCTAGAGCAGTGGTGTGCAGGTGTGTGATAATACATCTGTTGTGGGGCCATGTGGATCTGCCATTAGCTTCCAAATGGCTTGTGATTGACATGGTGTAGCCAACAGAAGCTTATTTGTATATGCATCTTGTTATATGGAGAGATTTCAGGGCAATGTTCAGAATCATGTTGCTTTGTATAAGGGGGCAAGCTCTGTGGGATATTAGCCTGGTTGATGCATTCCCCTGCAGACCCTGACCCAACACACGTGACAGAACCCGCTCCAGCACTGTGTCCCAGTTGAACTCCTTGTATTTTGTGGAGCAAATATGAAATTCCCAATGCAGCAGGAAGAAAAACCACGAAAAGTGGAGGACGAAAAAATGGCTTCACTGTCCACACGGGGAGACACTTAGCCCACAGTGGCCACATTTTACCAACAAAGAGCGAATTCAGCACTGCTGCCTCATGTTCATTGGAAAAGAAGAAACCATGTCCTCCAGGTCACATAGATGCAGACGCAGCTTTGATGGTCTCATTAGAAAAGAATCTAAAGCTCCTGACAACAATATATATTTCAAGTGTCAAACCTCAGAGGCAGTTCCTCAAGAAGTCTTTAGGCCGAAAGAGCTCCATGTTTGTGGAATGTTTACCCTGTCCCTTACTTTTGGAAACTATTCTACCACATCCATTGTTGTGAAACCCTGAGCATTTTCCATTCCATATATATATTAACAGATTTTTTTACTCTTCTCCTCTATTTGTGTGTTATTTGGGGCAAAAGTAATGTCAAGGCATTATTCTGGATGAGAGTGGGAAGATTGTTTTGTAGCACATATTTGCATACACATTGGATTCATTTTCCTATTTTCCATTCAAAATACTGCATCCCTGACACTAATCCATACGCTACTAGACTCTGACTACTAATCCTAATATGATAAGGAAAACACCAAAACAGAATAGAAATAAAAAATTTCAGAAGAGGCATGGAGTATAGTTGGACTTGCCTTTTGCAGGATAAAAGGCAGCTGTAAAAAATCTAGTAAATTTTTAATTGAAATAGTTCTCCATGTGTTTTAAAGTTAACAAATATGTGAATTTCTGTCTCCCTTTCTCTGTACCCTCTTCAGCACATGTATTTTTATATGCACATATAGAATCCTACCTGGTATAACACGTACATATTTGTGAGGTGGCTGACTTGGCAAACACAAGTTGTGAGAAGAGATCACTCAGCAGAAACACTGTTGGAAGTGAAAATTCACCCTATGTGTGAGCTTCCTAAGAGATAAAGATTATACATAAATCCATGTTCAGTAAAATAAATATTTTTTCATCAGTGGATGATATATATTTCATGATGAATTTCGATTGGAATATATATTGCTAATTGTTAATGTCTCAGTGGTTTTATATATATATATATATATATATATATATATATATATATATATATATATATATATATATATATATATATATATACACTCTCCAAACTATTCAAAATATGAAATATATGATCTACATATACATTTTATCACAGAAATATTCTGGACAAAAAAATGCAAAAGACACAATATGATGGTATCAAAGCCTAAATGGAAAGTGAACATGGATTACTAAAAACATACATGTCCAGGTTCCCTAATGCTCTCAAATGTCAATCATATTGGTGACTACATATTTGTTGCTTCCTAAGATTATATATTCAAACTCAACCCTGTTGAAAATGTCTAGTCCTATGATTGACTTTATACCTTACCTGATTTCCTAATCTCTCTAATGATATCTGCTTTCCTACATATTTTTCCAAGTTCACCATTGTTACTGACACTTCACATGTGCTGACATTGACATTCACTCTCTAAACAAAACCCTATTGTTAAAGAACTTTTTATCCAAATCCTATACACACTCTTATTCCTAAAACTTCCAACTATCTTCCTATTCCTACCTACTATCCCTTTTTGACTAGATGTTCTCTTCAACATTCAGTCGTCCAAGGTACAAGGTCCTATGCCATTGTATATCGATTTATCTGAGATATCTTAGTAGAATGTAATTCAAAGTAAAGTATCCCAATCAAGGGCCCAATGCCCTTCTGGGCTTCAAATCTTACTTAGATTTCTGTTTTCATACATATATTTCACCTCTATATTTTTATAAATCTTAAAGGTTACCAATATTATAATTCATCCAGCAGAATGACTCTTTACCCAAATCAAAAATGTTATTTACCCTAACCATACACAGTTCCCTCAATCTAACTTTACAGAAGAGCAGGGACAGAGTTGGTCTTAAAATACAGGAATGTAGGTGGTCTTCCTCCAGCTGAGAACCTCAAAGGTCCATGAATAAATGATCCCTGAAGAAGATGTAGGCAGATATGAAGGACCTGAGTGAGCAAAAGTCATCATTCATGGCAAAAACCTGGTCAGGATAAAGGGTAGTGTCTGAATAAGCCCCTCTTTTCTTAATGTAGAGAAGATGGACAAAACCAGGCCTGTGTGGAGAGCTGTTCCCGGGTGCCTATGGTTGATATTGCATTCTAACTTGTGAAAGTGTCACAGGAAGTAGGGGCAGCCTCCATCTCATGGGACCATTGGAAGCAACTATTAGGACAAAGTGGTTGCCAAGGTAGTGGCCTCATTCAGTTTCTGAAGAAAGTGACCTCACCACACTTCCTTGTTGATGGAACTCTCTGAACATGGGATCCAGGAAGCCAGGCACCCAGAGCCAGTCCCAGTCCCAGTCCCAGTCCCAGTGGTCTCACTTGTTTGGATTTAGCATGGACAGATTCACTCTTTCTTGGTACCTACTGATGTGAGGATGGCCAAATGTGAGAAAAGCTCTGAAGAGGGGTCTTTCCTGAGAAAGCAGGTAGTGGCTCACCGCTGACTCTTGACAACTTCACAGAGTTGGACAAGGAGATCAGTTCTGAGACAGAACAGGTCATTTCAGGGGAACATAGTGTGGCCCACCAGTCAGAGGACACTCCAGATTGTCATAGACCTAGTTGCAGGAAGTAGGTGACTTTGAGGGTGTGGGTGTGAGTTTGCGGATTTTGTCTCATGTTCTGAGAATAGGTAGGAATGGCGGTTTGTTGGGTTTGGAGTGAATAACTTCTGTTCATGTATGTGGATTTATAATCAACTTTTAACAAGATAATACTCAGAAATATTCATTCACCTGAAATACATATTTGTTTCCTAGTACTGAAAACTAACTTCAGTGAATGGTGCATATAACTCCTAATATTTCTACAGTAACTGACCCAGTTTAACATCAATGCAAGTAGATTCTTATGGGACATGATATGTGTTTTGGAGTTCGTTTTAATTCAACACTGGTACATTACTATTTCTTAAGTTTATGCACATTACAGTATATATATTTCATTCACAAGTTCACAAATTTATAAGCATTTATTTCACTTTCAATCACTTCCTGCTTCAGAAAACATGTATTCCTCCATGTTTCTTGACTGGTCTTTTCATGAGACTTCTTTCCAAACACATTATTTTTGATTTTCATAATCATTTTGAAGCAAAACTCACACATTCTTCATGAAAAGCCATAACCCTAATATTACAATTAGACGTATAACTAGTTGTTATGAATGATTCTATATCAAAATATGATTTCTTATATATTTTCAGTTATCAATTCAATCCATTATTTAAAGTGGAAGCAGTTATATTATTTATTAACTGTATGGTCTATTAATGCATTATCTCTCTATTCATAGACAAGGGGTACACCTATTTTACCTTAGATACTAATTTATACATCTTCAAAATATTCCTAAAAGAAATGGTGGAAGAAATACTCATGTCACCAGATCTACATATACATTTTATCACAGTAATATTCTAGACAAAAAAAAGTCACCCTTAAGATTGTACCAAAGCCTAAATGGAAAGTGAGCATGGATTACATAAACTTCCATGTCCAGGTTGCCTAATGCTCTCAAATATCAATCCTATTGGTGACTACATATTTGTTTCTTCCTAAGATTATATATTCAACCTCATGCCTGTTGAAAATGTCTAATCCTATCACTCATTTTATACTTTACCTGATTTAGTAATGTCTCTATTTATATCTGCTATCCTACATATTTCCCCGGTTCATCATTGTGACTTACACTTCATGTGTGCTGAAATTTACATTCACTCTCTAACCGAAACCCTATTGCTTAAGAAGTTTTGGTCTAAATCCTATACTCACTCTTCTTTCTAAACCTACCGACCATCTTCCTAATTCTACCTACTATCCCATTTTGAGTGGATGTTCTCTTTGACATTCAATCATCAAAGGTACAAGGTCCTATGCCATTGTTCATCGATTTATCTGAGACATTTGTGCACAACATAATTCAAAGCTAAGCATACCAATTAAGGGTGCAATGCCCTTCTGGGCTTCATATCTTCCCTGGATTTCTGTTTTTATACTTATATTTCACCTATATATTCTTGTAAATATTATAGTTTCCCAATACCATTATTCATCGTGCAGAAAGATTCCTAACCCAAATTGAACATGTTATTAACCCTAACCATACACTGTTCCGTCAATCTAACTTTACGGAAGAGCAGCGACAGAGTTGGTCTTACAATACATGAATGTAGGCGATCTTCCACCTGTTGAGAACGTCAAAGGTCCATGCAGAAAGGATGCCTTGAGAAGATGTGGGCAGCTATGAAAACTTGAGAGAGAAAAGTCATCTTCTATGGCAAACAACCTGGTGAGCATGAAGGGATGTGTATGCATCCACCTCTCTCTTCTTAATGTAGAGAAGATGGTCCAAACCAGTCCTAGGTGGAGAGCTGTTCCCGGGTGCCCATGGTTTATATACCATTCTAACTTGTGAAAATGTCATAGGAAGTAGGGGCAGCCTCCATATAATGGGACACTTGAAAGCAACTGTTAGGACAAAGTGGTTGCCAAGGAAGTGACCTCATTCAGTTCCTGAAGCATTGACCTACCTCACTTCCTTGGTGATGGAACTCTCTGAACTTGGGATCCAGGATGCCAGGCACCCGGAGCCACTCAAGTCTCAGGCCCAGGGGTTTAACTTGTTTGGATTTACAAAGGAGAGTGTTAGTCTTTCTTGGTACCTTAAGATATGAGGATGGCCAAATACCAGGAGAGCTCTGAATAGGGGCCTTTCCTGAGAAAGCAGGTAGTGGTTGGCCACTGGCTCCTGAAAACTTCACAGAGTTGGGAAAGAAGAGCAGATCTGAGACAAGACAGGCCATTTCGGGGGAACATACTGTGGCCCACCAGTCAGAGGAAACTCTGGATAGTCACAGAGTTTAATGGGGGAAGGATGTGCCTTCGTGGGTGTGGGTGTGATTTTGTGGTTTTTTCTCATGATCTGAGAATAGGTAGGAAAGGCGTTTTTTTCTTTGATTTGTAGTGGACTGCTTCTAGTAAGACGTTTGACAAGGCGAGTGTTTCTATGTCTGTGTATGCTACAGTGTCCGTGGTTGTAGACATTAGAAAAGAGAATGCAACAATTGATGTGTCCTGTATAGTAGAAAGCTTCCCAGCATTCATCGTGCCCAATTTATGAATGGACTGCCGCTTGCCTTAAAAATGGGCAACACCTGCTAACTTCCTAAGTTCCTGTTTTCTTCCTGAATTCTCGCCACTCTCCAGAATAGACTCATGGTTTTTGTCCAAAATATGTACCACCTCCAAGCTCTGTGACATGTCCATGTACTGGATAGCTGGAGGGAATGGAGAGCATCTCAGAAAACTCAAATATCAGTGTGACCAGGAAAGTCTCAGTGGAGAAACCCTGCTTTGGACTTTTTCTTACCTATTGTTCTGTTGCCCTGAATGTCAGGAAGGTCTTTGCCTCAGGCCACCCCTTTGTGAACCCTGAAGAAAACAGTTTTCAAACGGAAATGAATGGGCATCACCTGTGGCTCTTTGCTTAATTGCTTTGGAAAAGGATGTGTCTGAATCAGCCTCTTGGCCCTGTGTGAGGCTGTGGCTTAGATTCTCAGCACCTGATTAATCCAAAGACAGATCCCATATGTGCATCCAAAACCAAAATTGCCAAAAGAGCAGTTATTGTGAATGAAGTCTCTTGACTTCATTTCTAAGGTTCCTGAGGCCCATCAAGTGAGAATAGGCATCCTTTGGGTAAAATGAGTTCTTCAAAGTCCTGCGGAGGCTAGCCCAGAGGTTTTTGGTTTGTCTCATGAATCCCAATCATATAAAGAATCTATACCTGACATTCAGTAGGCCTCAAATTAGAGATGCAGAGCAGTATTAACAGCAGGCCTATTTGATCACTCCAGGTTCACAAGAAGGGTTTCCAGGCCACCCGGACTTTAGGCAAATGAGAGGCAAGGGAGCTTATTTTTCACACTGTCTTGGGCTGCACCCCTCATGGAAAACTCCAGCCAGAAGTTATGATGAGTGTCTATATGTAAGAAGATGAGGGCCCTGTGGGTGTGTTTTGGTTTTCATTGTGGTCATTTTTGTGGCGGTTGGAAGAGATGACTGGGCCTACCTGGGCTTTAACTCTGGTGTGATTCCTCTTAGAGACTGAGTTCTGGAACTGACCTCAGAGAAGTACTGCCATGAAATGTGTTGGGATTTTAGAAGGCCACGCATCAGAATCGCCCTTGAAAACTGAGATAGAGGTCCAGGGAGGCTTTCCACAGGGCACTGGGAATCTCAGCCAGGATATCACATGATTTTATTCTTAAAGACTTGGCAGCCAAAGTTGAGAGTCTAAACACACATGGACCTCACATTGTAGACCTCAGTGATCCTGGCTTCATGTGAACTTTTGGCCACTCTTTGGGAAGCTTGCCTGTGAGTGTTCTCCAGAGATTTCATTGAAATGAGCTTCCTCACCATATAATGTTTCCTGCATGAATTGAAACCCACAGTAACTCCAACTTCATCCTTCAAAAATGGCTAAATAAATACCATCAAATTTCTGAAATTCCCAGACCAGGTTCACTGGAGAACCTTTGGATATCCTGTTGCTGATCATGAGTGAAAGAATTCCCCACACAAAGACACTTCGCTAGGAGAATTCCAATTTTATTGCAAAAAGTTGTGTGCTTACATAGAACTAAAGGGGTGATGGTAGGGCTTAGATAAATGGCAGGGCACCAATTTATTGGCAAGTTCTTTCAGATATCAGCTCCGGAGCCAAGGAATTAGTTCTCATTGGGGCTAAGGTTCCCCGCCAGAGAGATTTGAAATTGGCGCCGACGGGAGAGTTCACACGGGCGGGAACTTTTTGCATCACTGCAGAAAAGAGGAAGGTAGGAAGAAAAAGTCCTTAGGCACCATGTTGGGGTTTTTACTCTGGGGAATGGCTGCCGTTTATACTTTTCCCAACATTCCTCCCTTTTTGTTTTTTTAGGAAGTGTGGCGTCGTTTGTCAGATCCGGCTGCTTCTTGCTGTTTGGGGGCACTGTGGGGCCTAGAATGGGAAGTGGAGGAATTCTCGGGGGGCAGGTCTGGGGATATCATGGCAGCCAGAAAGAAAACCCAGTGGCTACAGACAGCTACTTCCATAGGGGTGAAGTCTATGAAAGTTCCCTGAAGCCTCAAGTTGTCGATGGCATTGAACCAGTCCTGGATGGAGGAGTTTGTTGGTATCAGTCACTGGTCCTGTTTCAGAGACTCTGGGAAATACTGGAAGCGTTGCCTGGACATGGCATCACCAGCACCTGAAGAAGATCAGAGTGAATAAAAACAGAATTAAGATAAAAATTAAAGCAAAGGTCAATTTTTGGCAGAAGTACCATGTTGGGGGACTGACAGAGAAGAGGCCAAGGGCCATGAGGAAACTTAGAAGGACATAAAGACTCATTAATCCAGGATGGCAGATTAAAAGGTTCTCCGAGCTCGTTGTCTCTCGCCGTCTGATGTCCGTTGCATTCCATCGTGCCTGGTAGTGAGCTTCAGCACTGAGTGAACTGTTCTCTTGGAGATGTTGGGGGTTCATCAGTCATCAGAGGCTGCTAGTGCCTAAGCAAAAGCTGGTTGAATGTTTGATTAGAAATTTTTTTTCAGTTGGGTTTGAAGGCACTTCATTATGCAGGGCAAGAGAGCACAAAAAAGGAGCATCCCAATAAGGGGCCCCAAGATTGGTAGTAAGTACATGGCAAGAAAGGATTGGAAGCAATTGGGTTGATAATTCCTGCAATTTAACAACATTTTTTTCTATTAGGCCAGATTCATTAACATAATTACAACATTCCTCTCTGAGGAACAGGCATGTTCCCCCTTTTTCTGCAATGAGAAGATCAATTGCCCTTCGGTTCTGTAAAGCCAGTTGTGCCAATGAAGTAACCGTCACTGCAAGGAGCCCAGAAACTGAGCAGTGTTATCAAGTGCTTCCTGCAGTTTTTGTTGCAGGTCATTGGATGCCCATAGAGCATGACCTATAGCTTCACCAGAGAGTTCGAGACTCGCCGCTGAGGTTGTTAATGTGAGGCCTACCAGAACCGGCAGAAAGACTGCCCTAAGGGTGCAGGAAGGTAGGGCCACCTGTCGGAATTCGATGGGAGTATACAAAGACAGCTGAGGAACTACCGTAACCAAGAAACAGATGCCAGAGACATTGATCGTTGAGGTACTTATAGACCCGTTACACCAGAGAAAATGTCCAGGTTTCATAAATCAGGGCTCGATGGGGTGCTAAAGCTCAAGGAACAAATGGGTAAAGAATTCATTATTGTCAGGTGGAAACAGATGAAAGGAAATAAAGTATTGGTGGAACAACTTTCCCATAGTGGGATACGTGTCACATGTAGGGGTTTTCCTTTCTTAGAGAAATTGTAGGTTTTTGCTGAAATATTTCCTGCCGCTAATGGGACCGCTGCTAGAAGTGGACGACTAAGTGAAGCACAGAGAAAGAACTGAGAAGTAGGCACAGAAAGAGGGGTGGAGTTTAATAATCAAAGAGTTTGGTGTAGCAAATTGAGCCATGTGGGAGGGGGACCTGAGGGGGTTGAAGGCTCTGAATCCTCTTTAAATGAGCTATGGGTAAGATCTCGAAGTTTTGATTCTGACTCCTTAATGTGTTCAACTACCTGGATGGTTGCCTTAGGTGGCGTAATCAGGGTGCGGCCAACAGTCATCCACATTGTGGGTCTGGCTGAGGTTGTCCGAGCATAGACAGCAAACTCAACATAGTCCCAACGTTTGGCCTTGGGGTCAGGTATATCTAAAGTATACCATCCATTGTTATTGGATGAAGAGCCTCTATGCCACTTTAGGTAACTAGAAGTCCACCCTTCATGGTAACCAAGTGAGTGGTAAGAATAGCTACCACGTTCATGATGGAACCTGCATGACTTATAGGGGCACCCATTATATATCTCAGGCCACCAATGACAATAGTCTTTGGTTTGATGAAAAAGGAAGCAAATGAAAGGCCAGTTCCAGCTACCAGGGACGAAGGTCCTTGAAGGTGACAATTTTAGGGAAATAGATGTGCAGTTGTGGATGAAGCAAGCAGTTGCATCCACTGCGTGGACATTCTTCATGCCATGTTCTGAGTATCATTCCCAAAGAGTGAAAAAATACATTGTAGCAGAGGAGGGTAGATACCAGTCCTGACAGAGCACAGAAAAAAAGCAGAGCACAAAAAACAAGCAGTTAGAGAAGACTAGGGTGTTGGGAGAGCTCATTGTGCCTTCTTTAAGAGGAATTGTTCTGCGGGGAACACCGTGTTAGCCGCAACTTAAATGGGTGAGATGGGAGTGGAGAGCAGGAGTAAAGGGGAGGTTCAGGAGGTGATTCTTGGAGTTCCTCTGGGGTGGTCCTGTCGTCACCAGGTGGGCCTCTTGGTGATATGGCTTCAACCTAGATATGTGAATCCAAGGGGTGAGACAGTTGTCTGATAAGGAGAGTTAGGTGGAGTTGGGGGTACAGAGAATCACAGGATAGGGGCCTTCCCATTTTGGTTCAAGAGTCCCTTTCTCCTCTGGGGTATTATAATAGACTAGACTCCCAGCTGTTAAGGGAGGAGTGTTTGGAGCGGGGACTGGGTCCAGAAGAAGCCAGTCCTGATATTTCCAGAGTTCCGAGCGAAGATAAAACAAGAGAGGCAAAGACAAATCTCGGGTGAGAGGTCCTTGTGAAATGACCAACCCAGGGGGGATAAGAGGTCTTGAATACCTTATCTCAAAGGGAGACAGTAAAGATGGTTTCTTAGGTAGAGCTCTGATTCGAAACAAATCCAAGGGAAGGAGTTTGAACCAGTCTAAGTTTAATTCCATTGTCAATTTGGTAAGGACTTCCTTTAGAGTACGATTTACCCTTTCCACTTTCCCTGAAGCCTGAAGGTGATATGGACAGTGAAAATGTCACTTGAAGGAGAGGGCTTGAGAGACCGTTTGTGTGATCCTAGAAATAAACTCAGGGCCATTGTCAGATTGTAGGAAAGTGGGCATTCCAAACCTGGGGATGATGACTGTCAGAAAGATTGAAGCTACACTGGAAGCCTTTTATTGGAAATGGGAAATGCCTGAACCCAACCAGAGAAAGTGTCCACAAAGACAAGGAGGTATTTAGTGTGCCATACTTTGGGCATGTTGGTGAAGTGTACCTGCCAGTCAGCAGTGGGAATGTGTCCCCGGGCTTGGTGGGAAGGGAAAGGTTTGGGCCTTAAAAAAGTATGAGGGTTGGTCCGCTGACAGATCTGACAATTAGAGGCTATATTCTGTAGCATGGCTTTGTCAGAGGGGGTGAGGGAGAAGAAGCTCTGTAAAAAGAGGGTCAAAGACTGAGAATCGGAATGGAATAGAGTATAAAGGAACTTGAAAAGATCCTTGTTCTTACTGGAAGAAGTAGTGGCTTCAGATGAGATGTCTAAAGTGGCCATTATATGTCCCCCAATGGGGGCAATAACTGGAAGTGGTGGCAGCCATTCGTGCCACCTGGTCAGCTTTGGCATTGCTCTCAGTGATAAGAGAGCCGTCCTTCTGATGGGACGTACAATGGACAACTCCCAACTGGGTGGGAAAGTGGGAGGCCTCTATCAGATTGCTTATAAGAGCCGAATTAGTGATCACATTACCTTTGGTGGTAAGTAGTCCTCGCTCCTTTCATATTGCAGCATGGGAAAATAAGATATGGAAGACATATTTTGAGTCAGTATAAAGGGTGAGGGATTTGCCTTGTGCTAGAAGGCAGGCACGAGTGGCTGCTATGAGTTCAGTCTGCTGGTTGGTAGTTCCTGAAGGTAGAGCTTTGGCCTCTATAATCTCAGTGGCTGAAACTACAGTGTATCCAGTGTAATGAGTGCAATTCTGCCTAAAGAAACTGCCGTCAGTGAACCAGATAAGGTCAGGCTTGGTGAGTGGTCCCTCAGAAATTGAAGAATGACAGGGAAGGAAATCATCTAACGTTTCCAAGCAATTATGAATTGTTGTGTTAGACGTGGGAGTCATTGGGAGCAGTGAGGCAGGGTTCAGTGCAGAGCAGGGGAGGAAAGTAATATTAGGGTTTTCCAGAAATGAAGTGAGGAGCAACAGAACTCTGGATGGAGGGAGGGTTTGAAGGCCCTTATAAGCTAAAAGATCCTTCAAGTGATGTGGGGAGTGAATAGTTCAAGGGGCCCCAAAAGTCAGCTTAGAGGCTTCTTTGTGTAAAATTTGTTCAGCAGCCAGAGCTTTTAAGCAAGGGGCCTACCCACAGATTGTATGGTCTACTTTATTGGACATATATGCCAGAGGTGCATATGTAGGCCCATAGTTTTGACCTAAGACCCCAAATGCTTGCTCCCCTTTTTCATGGACATATAGATGAAATGGTCTTGAAATATCAGGAAGGTGCAAGGCAGGTGCCTTTAAGAGGAGTTGCTGAAGCCTGCAGAAGTGGTAGTTAGGGGAGGAGGCAAGAGATTCACTAGGGGGTCCCTTTGCTAGGTCATACAGGTTTTTGGCTAGAAGAGAATAATTTGGGATCCAGGCCTTAAAATAAATGCTAGTCCTAGGAATGATAGTATTTCGGCTTTCGTATGGGGCACTGGAAGATCAGAAAGGAGTTGCCTCCTATCCAGTGTTATTTCCTTTTTCCTAGGTGTAAGGCAAAAAACAAGATAGATGAGAAAAAACTGGAAAACATGGGCCTTGTGGGAAGACACCCTATATCCCTTGTATGCTAGGAAATTAAGAAGCTGGGCAGTGTGGGATTGAGAGTGTTCCCAAGAGGGACTACATAGAAGAAGGTCATCGACATATTGAAGGAGAGTAGAGTCAGGACAGGTCGGGTGAAAGGATGTGAGGTCCTGGGCAAGAACTTGGCCAAAGTGATGGGGCCTATCCCTGAATCCCTGTGGGAGGACAGTCCAGGTAAGCTGACGAGAATGGCGGGTGTGAGGGTCAGTCCACGTAAAAGCAAAGATATCCTGAGATTCTGATGACAAGGGAATAGAAAAGAATGCATCTTTGAAATCTAGGATCAAGAAGTGGGTAGTAGTGGCATGGATCTGAGAGAGGCAGGGGTAAGGGTTGGGCACTAGCGGGTGGATGGGGACCACAGAGGAGTTGACAAGGTGATGGTCTTGAACCAGCCTGTAGGACCCGTTAGGTTTCTTAACTGCCAGAATGGGGGGTGTTGAAAGGAGATTGTGTAGGCCTAAGATACCCCTTTCATAATAAATCCTGGATGATGGGTTCTAATCCGAGGAAGGCTGTGGTTGTGAGTAGATATTGTGGTTGACTAATATATCTTGAAGGGTCGTGTAAGACAATATGAATAGGACTTCATTTAGCCATAGAGGGTGTAGTTGTGTCCCAAACCTCAGGGTTAACTGGTTTAGATAGTCGTGGGAGACTGCATGAAGGAGGTGTATTTGCCCCTAGGAACATCATGAGGAAATGAGAGGTAGAATAATGTGGGGTGATATGTGAATGGTGACTTTTAATAGTGAGAGTATGTCATTAAGACATGACGGCCATCTGGGGTTTCTGGGTCGAGTTTTGTGTACTGTTGAAGGGCCTTGGTTAGTCTATCCTGGAAATCTGAAGGTGTTTCCTCCTTCCTTTGAATGACCTCCTGCACCTTTTGAAAGTTAACAGCCTTGTGAGTGGCCTTTCTCAGCCCCGCCAAGAGACAGGATGTAAAAAGGTCACGAAACTGTAAGCCTTCACGGGTCTTGAAATCCCATAGGCGATCCTGCTCTGGGACAGCATGAGGGCCTGTGGGGTGGGTAGGATTGGTCCTATGATTTTCATCAGCATGCGCTTGGGATAGCTCCCAGACTCATTGCCTTTCCTTGGGGAGAAGTGTATTGGCCAAGAGCATGTAGATGTCATGATGAGTGAGGCTACATACTTGCAGGACCCATTGAAACTCCCGAATGTAAGTGGTGGGGTCAGTGGTGAAAGAGCCTAACTTCCTCTCTAGCTGAGTAATGTCCGACATGGAAAACGGAACGTGGACTCTGATGACACCCTCGGGACCAGCTACCTCACGAAGGGGTGCAATTGTCTTGGGGGTGGGAAGGAGTCCCTTAGACCTGGTAACAGGAGGACTGAAAGAGGAAGGCGGTGAACAGGAAGGAGAGGGAGAGGAAGGGAGTGTCTCTGTGGAGGAGGAGGAGGTGGAGCAGGCAGAAGAGGGCGGAGGAAAGAGGGATTAAACGGAAGGCGGAGGATCCATGGAATTAGGCAGAGGAAGAGGAAGGTAGAGCGGGAGAGAAGGGGCAGATGGGGCTGGGGGATAAGGTGGGGGTTCATCTGCTTGGTCGAATGAGGAAGAATCTGTGAAGTCAGGAATAGAAGTAGGGGAAGAGAGGGGTTTTCAAGCAAAGAGGACCTGAGAGGGAGGGCAAAAGGAGCAGAGAGCAGGGTGCTGTGTGTGAAGGCTAAAATCTTAAATGCAGGGAATCTCCCTCCACTTTTTCAGATGCTGGCAGTAGTTAAAAAGGTCCCGGAAGAGGTTTGGATCTAAGGAGCCTTCTGATGGCCAATGATTGCCATTATCCAGTGGATATGTAGGCCAATCATGGGTACAGATTTTGATTAAAAGTTTGGGCTTGATGTCTGGTGTGAGGGAGAGTGTGGCCAGATTTTTTATTAAACATTTGAGAGGTGAGTCTTCAGGTGCAGACTAAGAGGTGCCCATAGTCACAGGGAGAGATGGGAGAGAGAGAGAGAGAGAGAGAGAGAGAGAGAGAGAGAGAGAGAGAGAGAGAATAGGAGTAAGCAAGAAAGACAAAGAGAAAACCCGGGCTGGAACGGCTTCCAGGAAGCTCAGGGCAAACGGGGGTCAGGTGGGCGTCCCCAAAATGACAAGCCATCACGAGGAAATACAGAGGGCACTACCTGGTCATCACCAGTGAAGTGCGATCTGTGAAACCAAAAGGAATTGGAGCCAAGGGCAACCTGACGTCAGGAAAGTTTTCAACTGCAGCAGAAGAAGTCAGTAATGAAAACAAAACTCTGGCTCTGACAGAATGCAATTCCAGGCCGGGAGTTCAGTTTTCGCAGAGCGGAGAGGCAGCTTCAGCCAGACACAGCAACCCCACAGGATACAGCAACTCTAGCCGGCAGCAGAAGCGGCAGTGGAGCAGGAAAATCCATAAAGCCTCTCGTGTAAACTCAGAAGCCTCATGCCCCAAAAAGAAACGAAACACCAGAGGGTCCACTGCAACTAGTAAAGGTCTTAGTGGGAGGAATTCCCTCTCCCCTACCAGGCATCTGGAGTGTGCCTGACAATCACTGTCAGAAAACCAGTGGCAGCCTGAAGGGAGTTGGCGAGCCGGGGTCAGGGGAGGATTTCTTACATCAGATCAGTGGTGAGTGCAGAAAGCTGGCGTCTGAAAAGAGCGGACTAGGGCAGAGTGTCTCGGCGGAGTGGGGGACGGGGCTCTTGTTGGAAAGAGCTCACCCGTATCCTCTCACGGGGCACCAGAATGAAAGAACTCCCCATGCAAAGACACTTCACCAGAAAATTCCAATTTTATTGCAAAAATCTGTGTGCTTATATATAACTAAGGGGGAGATGGAAGGGCTTAGATAAATGGCAGGCAACCCATTTATTGGCAAGTTCTTTCAGATATCACCTCCGGAGCCCAGGAATTTGTTCTCATTGGGGCTAAGGTTCTCCGCCAGCGAGATTTGAAATTGGAGGAGGCGGGAGAGTTCACATGGGCGGGAACTTTTCACGCCACTGCAGGAAAGAAGAAGGTAGGAAGAAAAAGTCCTTAGGCGCCATGTTGGGAATTTTCTCTGGGTTATGGCTGCCGTGTATACTTTTCCCAACAATGAATATACCAGACAGTGCCTTGATTGACTGGTTTTCATAAAAATGGTTTTTAACAGAGATGCCAGAAAGTTGCATCCTGCTGAGTAGTGGGCCTAGAGCAATGGTGGGCAGGTGTGTGATAAAACATCTGTGGGGTGGCCATGTGGATCTGCCATTGGCTTCCAAATGGCTTGTGACTGACATGGTGAAGCCAGCAGACCCTTATATGTAAAGGCATCTTGATATATGGAGAAGTTTCAGGACATTGTTCAGAATCAGGTTGCTATAGTCAAGGAGGCAAGCTATGTGGGATAGAAGTCTTGTTCTTTTATTCTCCTGCAGACCCTGACCCACCACACGTTACAGAACTCCCTCCCGCACTGTGTCCCAGTTGAAAACCTTGCATATCATGAAGCAAATACAAAACTCCCAGTGCAACAGCAAGAAACACCATGAAAATGGAGGATGACCATATGGTTTCACAGTCCACATGGTAGACATTTAGCCCCCAGTGGCCACAGTTTACCTAAAAATAGAGAATTCAGCACTGCTGACTCATTTTCATTGAAAAAGAAGAAACCATGTCCTCCAGGTCTCATAGATTCAGTCAGAGCTTTGATGGTCTCACTAGAAAGAAAGCTAAAGCTCCTGACAACAACATATGTTTCAAGTGCCCAACCTCACAGGCAGATTCTCAAGAATTCTCTAGGCCAGTAGACCTCCATGTTTGTGGAGTGTTTACCCTGTCCTTTACTTTTGGAAACTCCTATACCACTTCCAAGGTTTTGAACTCCTGAGCATATTCCATTCCAGATATGTATTCACAGATTTTCTAACTCTTCTCTTCTAATTGTGTCTTACTTAGGGCAATGGTATTCTCAAGGCATTGTTCTGGATGAGAGTGGGAAGATTTTTGTGTAGCACATATTTACATACACATTGGATTCATTTTCAAATTTTCCATTCGAAATACTGAACCCCTGATACTAACCCATACCATACTAGACTCTGACTACAAATCCTAATATGATGGAGAAAAATAACCCAAATAGAATAGAAATACAAGCAGTTCACAGGAGGCACGGTGTATATTTGGTCTTGCCTTTTGCATGATATAGGTTAGGAGTTATAAATCTTGTCAATTTTTTGTTGAAATAGTTCTCCATGTGTTTGGAAAGTTAACAAATATGTGAATTTCTGTTTCCCTTTCTCTGTAGGCTATTCAGCACATGTATTTTCATATGCACATATAGAATCTTACCTGGTATCACACGTACATTCCTGTGAGGTGGCTAAGTTGGCAGATACAAAGTGTGAGAAGAGATCACTCCTCCTAAACGCTTTTGGAACTGAAAATTCGAACTGTGAGTGAGCTTCCTAGTTGAACAACATTATACATAAATCCATGTTCAGTAAAATTAATTTTTTTGGAACTGTAGATGATATATATTTCACGATGAATTTTGATTGGCATATATATTGCTACTTTTTAATGTCTTTGTTTGTGTTTTGTATATATATATATATATATATATATATATATATATATATATATATATACTCTCCAGATTTTTTAAAATATGAAATATATGCATCTTATTATTCACTCCCTACATTTATTCATGTTCATGTATGTGGATTTATAGTAAACTTTTCACAAGATTATTCTCAGAAGTATTCATTCACCTGAAATACATATTTTTTTTCCTAGTTCTGAAAACTAACTTCAGTGACTGTTGCATACAAATCCTAATATTTCTCCAGTAACTGATCCAGTTTAACATTAATGCAAGTAGATTCCTATGGGACATGATGTATATTTTGATGTTAGTTTTTATTCAACACTGGTTCATTACTATTTCTTCAATATATGCACATCATAGTATATATATTTCATCCAGAAGTTAGTAAATTTGTACGCATTTGTTTCACTTTCAATCACTTCCTGCTTCAGAACACATGTATTCCTCCATGTTTCTTGACTGGTCTTTTCATGAGACTTCTTCCCAAACACATTATTTTTGATTTTCATAATCACTTTTGAAGCAAAACTCACACACTCTTCATGATAAACGATAACCCTAATATTACTATTAGATGTATAACTCGTTGGAATGAATGTATGTATATCAATATAAGATTTCCTGTATTTTTTCAGATATCAATTCGATCCATTATTTAAAGTTGGAACTAGTTATATTATTTATTCACAGTATGGTCTACTCATGAATTATCTCTATATTCATAGACACAGAGTACACCTATTTGTACACCCAATACTAATTTTATGTCTTCAAAATATTGCTGCAAGAAATGGTGGAAGAAATACTCATGTCTCCTGATCTATATATTCATTTTATCAAAGTAATATTTTGGACACAAAAAGCAAAGGTCATACTTATGATTGTACCAATGTAAAAGTCATTCTAGCATTGGAGGAAGAGACAACCAAGAGACTGTCTCATGCAACAGCAAAGGGTTAATTCGGGGTCCAGAATGCTGGGGCTCAGACCTAATTTGAATAGAGCCTAGAGCCCTTAGAACATCTTAAGCAGAGCTTACATACTTAACTTGGAGAGGGAAGGGAAGGAAGTTTATTGGTGGTTCAGGGCGAATGGACGGTTTGTGTGCAACTGAGTGAGGGATTACATTCTGCAGTTTGGCATTTGGGGACAGCACATTCTGGGAACAAGATTACCAAACAATTCTCAAGATTTCAATAGTGTTTTGTTAAGAATACAGAAAAACAGGAAGTGACAAATACCTATTTTATTAATCTTTCATTCCCCACTTCTTCTTCTGGTTACGTTTAATCATAAAAGTGATCATTGAGGGGTGTCACATTTCATGTCTGCTAGTGGGGTATATTGTTGTCTGATTACCAAAATTTAACTTGTGCAATTTGAGCTTGAAGAAATGAAACTACACGGTGGAGCAAACAGGGTCTAGAGTTTGCAATAATATGATGATTATTAATGGACCGGCCAAAGATGATAAAAGCGTAGTTTACCAGGGGGACTGTGTGAACGAAGACTGTAACCACCCTTTTGGGGCCTCTCTCTCTCGTTGATGCGCTTTAAGGTGTCTTCTCAATTTACTCATAGATAATTTTACAACCAGTATGATCGGAATAAAAACAACATTCTTCCCTCAATACAGCACAATGGCCCCCTTTTCTCATGAAGAGGAGGTCCAACCCTCGCCTTTTCTGTAAAACAACTTCAGAGAGAGATTTTAAAGATTCCTGTAAGGCTGTGATGGAGGTTTAATATCTTAAAGCTTTGTTCTACTGCTGCTTCTAATTGGGTCATTTGTTGTGTTCCATTGACTACAGCAGTGGTTCCTGTGCCCAGCCCTGCAGCAACTTCTATTCCTAATAGGATGGCTAAAGTGAGGAATACAGATTCCCGGCAGAACCGGGTTGTATGCCCCCCCGCTATTTGATCTTAATGAACCTGCATCATGATAGAGCACTCTGGGAAACATCTGCACCATTACATAATTAATTGCACCAGTTGACAATTTTATGAAAACATAAACAATGTTTAAGTATATAGAATAATACTCTTGTTGGCATGGACAGGGCAAGGCACATAAGATAGCACCGAAAACAGAGAAACAGTCCTATTTGGTTGCAACCGGATATAGAGGGCATTGCTTCTGTTGTAATCAATTAATCCCTTGAACCCCAACTTTAGGTAGTTTTAGAATTTTGTCCCCAATATGTAATGGAAGGGGCTCAGAAGTTCACAGTCTGCAGAAGTCCACAAAAAGCAGTTTTTGTTTCTTTTTTTTTTTTTCCTCTGTTCTGGGCAAGTTAACTTTTTAAGGACACCTAGGAGAGGGAGAGCTTTTTTCTTCTCTTTTTTGTTTTCTCCCTGCCAGCTGTTACCATGGGGTCCAGTTGGTAACTTCTTTATCTTACAAATGTAGCCATCCCTGTGAAGCCCCAGCTCAAGGCCAGAGGCCTTGTTCACATATTTTGTGAAAAATTAGTAAGGGGCTGTCTAGCTTAGGAGTGCTGATTTTTCCAGCCAGTTGCCAAGTAGAACAGGCAACACGAAAAGAGGAAGTTTGTCTACATTGAACTCTTTTATAGGGACTCTTTTGCTGAAAGTCCTAAAGTCAGCCTTGGTGAAGAATTTTGGAGAAGGTCAGTTAAGAATTTTGTGGGCCTTTTACAGAGGGGAATGATGGGGAAGGCGGGGGGGAGAGCAGCTACATGGATCTGTGTATGAGAAAGGAGAGATGTAAAAGAATAATGAGAAAGGGGTTTGGGATTTTCCTAGCAACAAAATCGTGAGCAGTAGAACAGGTAGAGCAGAGGGGAAGACGGGAGTGAGTATCCCAAAAAGTCTCTGAGGGACTTTAAATTCTTAGTAACCTGTTTTCAGTGATGACAAAGCAACTTTAAAAGCCATTTTTATTACATCTTGGATAGGGTTCTGAGGGCTCTCCTCATCTGGTTTGAGCTTTGGTATAGCTGGTAAGAGGACCTGGTGGGACCCGGTGAGGGCACTGACAGAAGAAGAGAGGAGTGAGTTGGTGGAGGGGTGCCTCACTACCTGCTACCTCAGCAAGGGGCCAATTGTCTGAGAACCGAGGTTTGGGTTTTGATCTAGAAATTGGAGGGGAGAAATCAGGTTGCTGAGGTGGGAGTGACAGCAGAGATTCTGGAGCAGAAGGCAGAGGGTGAGGATCTATTGGAGAAGCATAGTTCAGGATGTGAGAGAAGGAGGGAATTGGCCTGCCCATAGGGGAATCTCCTTTCACCCTTTTGAGCACTTGCAGAAGTTAAAAAGGTCACACAGAATTTGAGGATCTAGAGACCCATCTGGGGTCCATCAGTTTTGATTGTCTAATTGGTAATATGGTCAATGCTGTGTACTGAATTTGATGAGGAGTTTGGATTCCACCAGGCAGCCCCTGTATGCTCACATCCTCATGACTTACAGAAGAAGTCGGCTTTTGCCCCACACAGCCATGGCTGTTTGTGGTTTTGATAGTCCGCCGGGAAAACATAGTAATCTAGGCTAGCCAACCTGCATCTGGCTCGTGTGTCCCTACATCCATAATGTTTGTTTCCATTATCTATGGTACAGAAGGCATTTAACGGAATTTTAGTGGGATCCTCTTCTTCAGGGATATCCCAATAGGAACGACCTATAACCAGCTGACAAATATCTGGGTGGAGAGATGGCCACCAGGTCCCTAAGGGGGCTGTATGCGAGATAGATCATACTTCTTGTCTAGTAGGATTTGTGATTAGCCATCGCTGCTGTACGGGCTGATGAGCATTAGGACTACTTGTGGCCAAGGGGAGAATCTATAGCCTTATCCACCTGGTGAATACACCATTTGAAAGGGTTACCACTCTTTTCCAGTATCCAGCCAGAGTCTGGAGAGGGCGCAGGCTTGAGATGAGAGGCATGGATCCAGCAAGTGATTCCGTCTACATATACCACTGTAGGTGTTATAAGTAGCACCTGGTATGGTCCTTTTCAGCCGGGTTCCAGGGATGACACCTGATGTCGTCTTATGTAGACGAAGTCTCTTACTTGATATCCATGTGGAGTTCCCTCGTCCCCAGGGTGGTAGGCAGTGGCCAGCTGTTTCCACAGGTATCGCTGAGTTCTTTCAAGAGCTTTTAGTCTGTCAAGCAAGTATTTCTTTCATGAAACAGTGCATAAGGCAGGAACATACTCTAATCTTTTATGCCGGTCTCTAAGCTTAATTTCGTTTAGGTCTCGTTAATGGTTCTATTTATTTTTTTTTTTCCTGTCCTGAGCTCTGGGGTGTATATGCACAATGTAACTTCCAATTAATCCCCAGGGTCCTGGCTAAGCTCTGAATCACCTGGGCCATGAACACCGTTCAATTAACAGACCCTATTACCTTAGGCAGGCCGTGTCTTAGAAAAATATCTTTCAGGATGTACTTGACCACCGTTTCAGCAGTTGTTTTTTTTTTTTTTTTTTTTTTTTTTTGTGAGAAAGGATTCAATCCATCCTGAAATTGTATTTACAAAGACTAAGAGATATTTAAGTCCATACCTTGCTGGCTTAATTTCAGTGAAGTCCACTTTCCAGAATTGTCCTGGTCTGGTTCCTCGTAGGTGCTTTCCTGCAGGAAGCTTGGAAGTGTAAGCATTAACCAATTGACAGAACCGACAGGCTTTTGTGTTATTTCCTTTCACTGTGAGTGAGTTAGTCGAAATCTCTGTTCCTGATCCTTCAGGAATGCCTGCAGTTTCTTTGAACCAAGGTGAGTAAGTTGATGTACATTTTTAATGTAGTGTAGGGCTTTCTGAAATTGCAGGCTGGGCTCAGTGAAGTTGAGGAGTTCAGTGTCAGTGTTTTAAATGTTATAAAAAGCTTGCTGGTGCTAAAGGGTCCATTGGAATTGGGCATCCTCATTTAACAGAGGTATAAAGGAGCCGCAAAGAACACAAACCCACGTATCCATAACGTGCAAAAGCCAGCAGTCCCAAGAAACTCTCTGTGTTGTCCCCTGTTAGATGGCAGTGGTATCTGCACAACAGTTTGTTTTCTGGGCTCAGTGAGCCATCATTTACCGCCCCTAATGGAATACCCCAGGAAGATTACTTCTTGCTGGCAAATTTGGGCCTTTTTGGCCGAAGCTCTATACCCGAGTTCAGCAATTTCAGATAATTGTGCTTGGGTCCCAGACTCACAGTTTTACTTGGTGTTGGCAGCCAGTAGCAGGACATCCACATATTGAAGCAGAGTGACTTTGGGGTGCGTAGTTCTGAAGTTGTTGAGATTTCTGTGGAGGGCTGAATCAAAGAGAGTGGGGGAATTTTTGAACCCCTGTGGGTGTTTAGTCCAAGTTAGTTGACCAGACGTTCCAGTTTCTGGGTCTACCCAGTCGAAAGCAAACAGAAACTGACTATCTTTATGCAGAGTCAAGCAAAAGAAAGCATCTTTTAATAACAGAAGAGTATACCATTTTCACTCAGCTACAGCAAACGGTTTATTGGGGGTCCAGCATGCTGGGGCTAAGAGCTCACATGAAAAGAGTAGAGAGCCCTGAGAACAGCTTAAAGAGAGCTTATATACTTTTCTTGGAGAGGGCATGGAGGGAAATTTTTGATGGGTCAGGGCGAGTGGGTGGTTTGCATGCAACCAGGTGAGGGAGTACATTCTGCAGTTTGGCAGTTGGGGACAGCACATTCTGGGAACAAAATTAGCAAACAGTTCTCAAGATTTCAACAGTGTTTTGTTAAGCATACAGAAAAACAGGAAGTGACAAGTACCTATTGTATTAACCTTTCACCAAAGCAAAATGCAAAGTGATCATGGAATACTAAAATCAACCATGTCCAGATTGCCTAATGCTCTGAAATGTCAATCCTATTGGTGTCTACATATTTGTTTCTTCCTAAGATTATACATTCAACTTCAACCATGTTGAAAATGTCTAATCCTATCACTCACCTTATACTTTGCCTGATTTTCTAATGTCTCTATTGATATCTTTTTCCTACATATTTTCTCCAGTTCATCATTGTGAATGACTTTTCACATGTGCTAATATTTACATTCACTCTCTAAACGAAACAATATTGCTAATGAACTTTTGGTCCGATTCCTATACTCACCCTTTTTACTAAACCTACCGACTATCTTTCTAATCCTATGGACTATTCATTTTTGACTGGATGTTCTCTTCTACATTCAATCATCCAAGGTACAAGGTCCTATGCCATTGCATATCGATTTATCTGAGACATCTGTGCAGAACATAATTCAAAGCTAAGTATCCCACTAAAGGGCCCAATGCCCTTCAGGGCTTCAAATCGTACCTAGATTTTCTGGTTTCATACTTATATTTCACGGATATATTCTTGTGAATATTGCAGGTTCCCAATACCATTATTCATTCCGCAGAATGATGCCTAACCCAAATAGAATATGTTATTAACCCTAACCATACACTGTTCTCTCAATCTAACTTTACAGAAGAGCAGTGACAGAGTTGGTCTTACAATACAGGCATGTAGGTGATCTTCCAATTGCTGAGAACCTCAAAGGTTGATGCAGAAATGATCCCAGGAGAAGATGTAGGCAGATATAAAGGACCTGAGAGAGCAAAAGTCATCTTCCATTGCAAACAACCTGGTCAGGATGAAACGATGTGTCTGAATCAGCCTCTCTCTTCTTAATATAAAGAAGATGGACCAAACCAGCCCTGTGTGGAGAGCTTCTCCTCGGTCCCTATGGTTTATATACCATTCTAACTTGTGAAAGTGCCACAGGAAGTAGGGGCAGCCACTATCTCAAGGAACCCTTGGAAGCCACTGTTAGGACAAAGTGGTTGCCAAGGCAGTGACCTCATTCCGTTCCTGAAGGAATTGACCTAAGTCACATCTTTGGTGATGGAACTCCCTGAACTTGTTATCCAGGAAGAAGGCACACAGAGCCAGTCCCAGTCCCAGTCCCAGTTGGCTCACTTGTTTGGAATTACCAAGGACAGAGTCTGTCTTTCTTGATACCTAATGATTTGAGGATGGCCAAATGCAAGTAGAGCTCTGAAGACGGGCCTTTCCGGAGAAAGCAGGTAGTGGTCAGCCCAGGCTCCTGACAACTTCACAGAGTTGGACAAGGAGACCGGATCTGAGACAGGACAGGCCATTTCGGGGGAACATAGTATGGTCCACCAGTCAGAGGACACTCTGGAAAGTCACAGACTCACTTGGGGGAAGGAGGGGCCTTTGTGAATGTGGGTGTGAGTTTGTGGATTTGTCTCATGTTCTCAGAATAGGTAGGAAAGTCAGTATGTTTGGTTAGGAGTGGACTGTTTCTAGAAAGTCGTTTGACAAGGTGAGTGTTTCTATGTCTGTGTATCTCACTGTGTCCGTGGTTGAAAACATTAGAAATAAGAATTCATCAATGGATGTGTCCTGTCTAGTAGAAAGCTTCCCAGCATTCATCCTGCCCATTTTAGGAATGGATTGCAGGTTTCATTATTGATGGGCAACACCTACTATCTTCCCAAGATCCTGTTTTCTTCCTGAATTCTGGCCACTCTCCAGAATAGGCTCATGGTTTTGTGTCCAAGATATGAACGACCTCCAAGCTCTGTGACATGGCCATGTACTGGATAGCTGAAGGGAATGCGAGCATCTCAGAAAACTCAGATATCAGTGTGACCAGGAAAGTCTCAGTGGAGAAACCCTGCTTTGGGCCTTTTGCTAACCTATTTGCCTGTTGCCATGAATATCAGGAAGGTCTTTGCCTCAGGCCAGCCCTTTGTGAATCCTGAAGAAAACTGTTTTCAAATGGTAATGAATGGGCATCACCTGTGGCTCTTTGCTTAAATGCTTTGTAAAGGGATGTGTCTGAATCTGCCTCTTTGCCCTGTGTGAGGTAGTGGCTTAGATTCTCAGCACCAGTTGGATATAAAGAAAAATGCAATGTGTGCATCCAAATCCAAAATGCAAAAAAGATCAGTCATGGTGTATGAAGTCTCTCACCTTCCTCTTTTAGGTTCCTGACCTCCATCAAGTGAGAATAGGGATCCTTTGGGACAAATGAGTTCTTTCAAGCCCTGCAGAGATGATTGGGTTTTCTCATGACTCCAAATCACATGAAGAAACTATACCTGACAGTCAGTAGGCCTCAAATTGGAGAAGCAGAGCAGTATTAACGGCAGACCTATGTGATCAATCCTGGTTCACAGAAATGGTGTCCAGGCTACCCTGTGGTTAGGCAAATGGAGGGAAAAAGACCTTATTTTGGAAACTCTCTTAGGCTGTGACATTCATGGAAACATCCAGCCAGAGGTTTTGATGAATGTATATATGGAAGAAGATGAGGGCCTTGGGGGAGTGTTTTGGTTTTAATTGTGGTCATTTGTGTGGAGTTTGGAAGAGATGACTGGGTCCACCTGGGCTTGAACTCTGATGTGATTCCCCTCAGAGACTGAGTTCTGTAACTGACCTCAGAGAAGTAATTGCTTTGGAATGGGATATGTCTTAATCAGCCTCTTGGCCCTGTGTGAGGCTGTGGCTTTGATTACCAGCACCGTAAGGATCTAAAAAAACATCCCATGTCTGCTTCCAAAACCAAAATGACCAAAATTGCAGTCATTGTTGATGAAGTCTCTCGCCTTCCTTTGTAAGGTTCTGAAAGAATAAAAGAAATTGAAATTGAAACGTAAAGAACCAGGTTCTGTAAAGTATCCAGGCTGCACTCAGATCCTGAAATTTCTGTGGCAGTTAAGACAATTCCTGGAACTGCCCTTTAGATGTGTGTTGAAATCTTCCCTGACCACCTAGTTACTTAACAACCTCTTCTCAAAAACCGTGCAGCTCAGCACATATACATCTCAGTGCTTCAACCAATCATTTTAAATGTATACCCCTTCTCAGGGCTAACCAATAACACCCTGCCTGAACTATTCCCACCAATGAATGTGCAAATCATGTTTTAGAGTTGTTATTTGATTTTCCCACGGTATACGGTGATTTGCTAAAGGAAGCTATGATGTATGTTAAGTCCCTGCCCTCTCTAAAGAATGTATATAAAATCTGCTCATGTTGTTCTCGGGGCTCTTTGTTCCTTGCTCCTCTGAAGTGAGCTCTGAGCCCCAGCATGCTGGACCCCCAATAAACCCTTTGCTGTTTCATGAGAAATTCTCTTGGTGGTCTTTTCCTCCGACGTTCGGCCCACCTTTTCATCTGGAGGCCCTAGCTGAGAAATCCAGCAGTGACGAAAAAAAGACCCCAACAGACTCCTTTCAGAGTAAGTAAGGTGCCTCTTTCTGGTTTTAGGTTTCAGGTTAGGGCTTGGCAAAATGGCTGTCGGTGAAGAACATTAACTATCTGCGACGGTGGCTGACAGATGTGTCACAGAGCCACAGGCCACGTCCCTGGGGGACACTCCAGAGGACTCGGGAAATAGAGGATTAGTAGTTTCCTCAACTCGGTTATTTTTTGCTTCACGATTCGGTTTTCCAGCCCATCAGGTTTTGCTGGCTACTCAGTTTTGTTCATTGTCAGGAACTCATGTTGAGTTTACTGTCTGTCTTTATTGTCTAACCCATCATGTTTTGCCAGTTACTCAGTTCTAATCTTTGTCTTGGACTCATGTTAAACGTTTACTGTTTGTCTTTGTCTGTGTCATGTTTGTGTATTCACTGTCCCTGTTTGAGTAACTCCCATTATGGGACATTATGGGACAAAGCACTTCCATGCCTCTGTCCCTTAACCTTGATCATTGGACTGATGTCCGCTCAAGTACCAAGAATCTTTCTTTTTCAGTAAAATGCCGGACCTGGCAGACTCTCTGTGCTTCAGAATGGCCCATCCTAGGAGTCGGATGGCCCCCAGAAGAATCCTTCCACTTCCCTCTAATCCGAAAAGTCAGAGATATTGTCTTTTACCGGGGCCACGTGGCCACCCAGATCAACAGCCATATACCCCTTGCCCCACGATCCTATCATTCCAACATTCAGCTCCTCCCCCTCTTCCCTCCATTCTGAGTCACAAGACTGGACACTCCTCTCTCTCCTTATCCTCTACCCTCGCTCCCCAACCCACAACATGTTCCAGATGATCCTCCCGCCGCTGACTCAGCCTCTCCGCCGTTAGAGGCAATTGGGCCAGACCCAAGCCCTCCAGGGGACTTCCCCGCAGCAGCAGCAGCCCCTGCTCCCCTGAAGGAAGCTGGGCCACCTAAAAAAACCCACAGGAGATGGATAATAGAAAACTCGGAAGCCCCTGTGATGCTCCCTCTCCATCCCTACGGGCCCATGAACCGACCCAACTGGGACCCCAACACCTTTAAATGTAGGTAGCATCTGTCCACTTATCGCCGTTCTCTAATAGTGGGTCTCTGAGCGGCCGCCAGAGGGCCGACTAATTTGTCCAAGGTAAGAGAGATTATCCAAGGGAATAATGAGTCTCCTTCTATGTTTCTGGAGAGAATTATGGAAGCCTATAGGAAATATACTCCTTTTGATCCTCAGGCAGAAGACCAAAAGGCATCTGTTGCAATGGCCTTTATCGAGCAGACTGCCCTAGATATTAAGAGAAAGTTACAACGTCTAGACGGATTATAAGATATGACCTTAAGAGATTGAGTCAGAGAAGCTGAGAAAGCATATTATAAGAGAGAAACTGAGGAGGAAAGGGAATAGAGGAGAGAGAAAAGGAAAGGGAACAAAAGAAGGAGGAAAGAAGCAAATGGCAGAGTAAAGCATTGCTTAAGGTTCGGGTCACAGCAGCAAATAGGCCAGAAGTTAAAAAGCAGGGATACATAAAGGGTTACCTGGGCCCACGCCAAAGGCTGCCCCTGGCCTCAAATCAATGTGCCCACTGTAATAAAAAAGAACACTGGGCCAAAGAGTGCCCCCAAAAGAAGCAGCCACGCCAGCCCGCCGTGCTGACTCTAGAAGAGGACTAGAAAATTCGGGGCTCAGATCCCCTTCCCCAGCTCATAGTAACATTTGAAGTTGAGGGGAACACAGTGAACTTTGAAGTGATTACAGGAGCAGTATACTCAGCCCTTAAGACTTCACTGGCCCCCCTATCAATTAAATGGTCCCTAGTTCAAGGGGCTAATGGCAGTAGATATCGGGCTTGGACAACTAAGATGAACATGGACCTCGGAAAGGGAAAAGTCCACCACTGTTTCCTAGTAATTCCAGAATGCCCGGCCCCATTGATGGGCAGGAATCTGCTTACCAAACTCCGGACTAGAATAACCTTTAAACCTAATGGTCCCCAAGTGGAGGTTCTATAGCGTTCAGTATAAACTCCCATAGTTACATCTTTGACTATGTCCATAGAAGATGAACATCAACTCTTTGCGCCCCATAGGACTAATCAAACAGGCAAACTACCCCATAAATGGATAAAAGATTATCCTAATGCCTGGGCAGAAACTGCTGGGTTAGGTCTAGCCATCAACAACCTCCAATAGTAGTAGAATTAAAAGCCTCTTCGTCTCCAATTAGTGTTAAACAATATCCTCTAAGCAAAGAAGCTAAGGATGGGATAAGGCCCCATATTCATAAATACCTGGCTCTTGGGGTCCTAAGGCCCTGTCAATCAGCCTGGAACACCCCCCAGTACCAGTAAGAAAGCCAGGAACTGGGGACTACCGTCCTGTTCAAGACCTAAGAGAGATCAACAACAGAGTGCAGGACATTCACCCCACAGTACCCAATCCATATAATTTGCTTAGCACTCTGAATCCGTAGCGGAAATGGTACACTGTGCTGGACTTAAAAGATGCTTACTTCTGCTCGCCTCTACATAAGTACTGTCAGTTGCTGTTAGCTTTAGAGTGGATAGACCCAGAACCTGGAACATCTGGCCAACTAACCTGGACTAGACTCCCACAGGGGTTCAAAAAATCCCCCACTCTCTTTGATGAAGCCCTCCACAGAGACATAAATGACTTCAAAACTGCACACCCCGAAGTCACCCTACTCCAATAGTGGATGATCTTCTACTGGCAGCCGACACCAAGGAGACCTATGAGTCTGGGACCCAAGCACTATTATTCGAGCTTGCTCGGCTTGGATATAAGGCTTCTGCCAAAAGGCCCAAATTTGTCACAAGAAGTAATCTTCCTGGGTTATTCTCTCAGGGGTGGCAAACGATGGCTCCCTGAGCCCAGGAAAAAAACTGTTGTGCAGATACTGCCCCAATCTAATAAGAGAAAACTCAGAGAGTTTCTTGGGACTGCCAGCTTTTGCAGGTTATGGACTCCTGGGTTAACATCTTTGGCTGCCCCTTTATACCCGCTGATAAAGGGGGATGCCCACTTCCAATGGACCCCTGAGAACCAACAAGCTATTGATAATGTCAAAAAAAGATGCTGCTATCTGCTCCGGCCTTAGCACTCCCAGATGTAGAAAACCCTTCACTCTCTACATCGAGGAAAAGAAAGGAATAGCACGGGGAGTGCTCACTCAGTCTTTTGGACCTTGGAAAAAGCCGGTAGCGTATTTATCCAAAAAACTGGACCCAGTGGCTAGCGGGTGGCCCCATTGCTTAAGTGCTATAGCAGCGGCAGCCCTTCTAATAAAAGATGCTCATTAATTAACGTTGGGACAGAAGCTAACCATTATATCCCCCCATGCCCTGGAGAGCATGATCTGTTAGCCTCCAGAGAGGTGGCTATCAAACTCCAGAATAAACCACTACCAGAGCCTCTTGCTTGACAAAGACAGAATAACGCTGGGACCCCCTGCTCCACTCAACCCACCTTCACTGCTGCCAGAAGAATCATCAGGACCCGTCACTCATGAGTGTCAACACATACTGGCAAGGAAACCAGTATACAACAAGACTTGAAGGATCAGCCACTGCCTCGCCCTGAAGTCGTATGGTTTACGGATGGCAGCAGCTTCCTCCAAGATGGTAAGCAGCGGGCTGGAGCAGCAGCAGTTAGCAAAACTAATTTCATCTGATACTCGGGTCTCCCAGAAGGGACATCAGTCCAAAAAGCAGAACTGATTGCCCTTATGAAAGCATTGGAACTAGCAACAGGCAAAAGGGCCACCATATAAACTGTTAGTCACTATGCATTTGCCACTGTTCATATGCATGGGACTATTTACCAACAATGGGGGCTATTAACCTCTGCGGGAAAGAAATAAAGAATAAAGATGAGATCCTCCACCTTCGCTCAGCAGTGCAGGGCCATAAGGAACTAGCTATAGTGCACTGTCCAGGGCACCAGAAGAGAAACAATCCCGTGGCAGTTGGAAACAGAAGGGCAGATGAGGAAGCTTAATTGGCAGCCCTAAATGGAGTGACTCTGTTAACTTTTTTCACACCGGGGGGAACAAAAATCAGGAGACTTGGCCGCCCCGGAACATTCAGGCAACTTATCATCTGAGGAGACAGATACAGAACTCTGGGACCCTACAGAGCCAAGTTTACAATTTCAAAAAGCCCACCTTTATGTCAAAGATGTACACCAGCTCAACCACTTAGGCTCAAAGAAGTTATAAGCACTCTTAAAGGACCGAATAAAGGACTTATTATTGACTGACTCACAGAGGAAAAAAATAGCTGAGCTGGTGACTAGAGCTTTTCAAGTCTTCCAATTAGTTAATACTTTCCCATCCAAGAGTCCTGCAGGGATGCGCATACGAGGAACCAGACCAGGACAATTCTGGGAAGTGGACTTTACTCAAATTAAGCCAGCAAGGTATGGACTTAAATATCTCCTAGTCTTTGTAGATACTTTTTCAGGATGGGTCGAAGCCTTCCCCATGAAGAAAGAAACAGCTCAGATGGTGGTCAAAAGGATCCTAGAAGACAGTTTTCCAAGGTTCGGTCTGCCTAAGGTAATAGGGTCTGATAACGGACCGGCATCCATGGCCAAGGTAAGTCAGGGATTTTCCAGGACCCTGGGGATTAATTGGAAGTTATATTGTGCTTATAGACCCCAGAGATCAGGACATAGATAAACGATGAATAGAACCATCAAAGAGACTTAACGAAAATAATCTTGGAGACCGGCATAAAAAATTGGACTATGCTCCTACCTCATGCACTTTTTCGCGCAAGAAATACCCCTCCGCCTCTTTGTGTAACCTCACCCCTTATGAAATTCTCTACGGTGCCCCTCCTCCATTAAGGGACCTAACCCCAACTCTGAGATTAATGATTCCTTCAACACCCCCTTGCTAGACAGACTTAAAGCCCTTGAACAAACCCAGCACCCAGCGATACCTGTGAAAACAGTTGGCCACTGCTTATCATCCTGGAGACGAGGGAACTCCACATTGATATCAAGTGGGAGACTTCGTCTACATGAGACAGTGTCAGGTGTCATCCCTGGAACCCTGCTGGAAAGGACCATACCAGGTGCTGCTTATAACACCTACAGTGGTGAAAGTGGATGGGATCACTTCCTGGATCCATACCTCCCATCTCAATCCTGCGCCCTCTCCAGACTCTGGCTGGAAACTGGAACAGACTGGTAACCCTCTCAAGATGCATGTCCGTGGTGTGGGTAGGGCTATGGATTCTTCCCCTGACCACCAGCAGTCCTAATCCCCATCAGCCTGTTCAGCAACAATGGCAAGTTTTATAAATCCTACTGGGCAAGTAGTGTGGTCTATTTCACATACAGCCCCCTTATGGACTTGGTGGCCATCTCTCCACCCGGATATTTGTCAGCTTGCCATAGGCCTCTCTGACTGGGATCTCCCTGACATAGTGGACCCCACACAGATGCCACTCAAACCCAAACCAGGGCAACATAGACCAACTTACCCCATGAATTATTGATGTCATCTCCCCCAGCTCAGGTGTAAACTAGCCAGTCTTGTGTATTAAGTGTGCCCAGCTGATTTCTGAAGTCACAAACAGGCCCAAACCTGTGGAGGACCCAGTGACTTTTATTGTAGATCTTGGGGTTGTGAACACACGGGACCTACATTGTGAAACGCAAACTCCCCAGACAGTATGATTTGGGTAGGATGAAATGACATCTGGATTGATCCCAATAAATGTGCCGCTATCCAAGTGGTGTCAAAAACTTGCTGTGGAAAAAATAGTCTATGTTACCCCCTCAATATAACTTTCACTTCCAAAGGAAGGGGCTACCTCAGAACAACATGGCCTATGGGAAATACTTGGGGAATGCGATTCTATATTAATGGCCCTGGTTATGACTTTGGTCTCTGGTTCACCATCCAGCTTAAAAAGGAAGAAAATCCCACAGCAATAGGGCCCAGTCCCCTCAAGTCAGGAATTAAGCCTCCTCAACCTCCCATGCCTAGATCTACCAAAACCCCTCTACCATATCATACTTCGCAGTTTCCATCTTTGCCTACTTCCCCAGGCCAGAGTACAGCTGACTCCTCCCCCTGGGAACTAATTAAAGGAACCTTTATGGTACTGAACTCCACACAGTCAGAACTCCTTGCATTTCAGCCCAGGTATTTGACAGCTCTGTACATTATTGTATAATGGTGCAGATACTCCCCAGCGTGCTCTATCATGATGCAGAATCCTTTGAAGGTCTACTAGGGGGACAACCAACCCGATTTTGCCGGGAGCCAGTGTCCCTTACTCTAGCCATCCTATTGGGGCTAGGAGCTGCTGCAGGAGTGGGTACAGGAACAGCTGATATGATCCATGGGTCACCACAAATGGCCTGATTAGAAACAGCAATAAATCAAGACTTGAAGACGTTAGAGACCTCCATCACACTTTTGCAGGAATCCTTAACCTCTCTCTCTAAAGTTGTTTTACAGAACAGTCGAGGATTAGACCTTCATTTCCTGAGGGAGGGGGGCCTCTGTGCTGTACTGAGAGAAAAATGCTGTTTTTATGCTGACCATACTGGAGTTGTAAAATAATCCATGAGTAAATTGAGAAAATTCCTTGTAGAGCACCAGAGAGAAAGGGAGATTCAACAAGTGTGGTTTGAGTCATGATATACCCAGTCCCCCTGGTAAACTACACTCCTATCAGCCTTAGCTGGACCCCTGATCATGCTTATGGTGTTGATAACTGTGGGACCTCGTTTGCTTAACTACATAGTTTTCTTTCTCCAGGCTCAGATTGGGCAGGTAAAACTCATGGTAATCAGACAGAAATACACTTCACTGGCAGAAATAGAATGTGAGACCCCACAATAATTATGATTCATTACTTTTAAGATTAAAAGTAGGCAGAAAAAGGAGTGAGAAATGAAAGAATTAATGAAATTGAAATTGAAACGTAAAGAAACAGGTTTTGTAAAGTTTACAAGCTGTGCTCAGAACCTGAAATTCCTGTGTCAGTGAAGACAATTCCCGGAACTGCCTGTTAGATGTGTTGAAATCTTCCCTGACCACCTAGTTACTTAACAACCCCTTCCCAGAAACCGTGCATGTCAGCACGTATACATCTCAGGGCTTCAACCAATCAGTTTAAATGTATACCCCTTCTCAGGGCTGACCAATCACCCCCTGCCCGAACTGTTCCCGCACATGAATGTGCTAATCATGTTTTACAGTTGTTATTTGATTTTCCCACAGTATATGATTGTCGCGACCCCTTGCCCTTGCCCGCAAGGAAGACGCAACTCAGAAATCTTCTTTCAGCAGTTTATTCAGGCCTTGATTAAAGTATCTTCTAGTGACCCCCCTCCTCCCGAGCGCCCAAGCACAGTCTAATAAAGCCTCCCACGTACCAATCTGAAGCCGCCACGTGGATCTTTCTCATAGGGTAGCAAGGGATAGCGTGCCAACTCTCCATAAAAGGAGTTGCTTACTACAGGCCACAGTGGAAGCCGGCGCCATCTTCTAATGGCGGCCACAACCTACAACAATGGCTTACCACAGTTCCCCCTTCTATTTTATAAAACAATGCAGGCGAAAGTAGAGGTCCTATCCCACTGTGCAGAAGCGGCTGCAATGTATGCTTCAGTCCTAAGGAGGCGCCTTCCCCAGACCTGACCCCATATCAGCCGACGCCTTTTTTCGTAGGGCGGGGGCGTGGACGTCAAACCCGCATGCAATAGGACATGCTTTCCTTGAGGTCCGTTGAGGGATCACTCAAGTGCAGTGCTTTGCCTCGCATCCTGCATCTTGACGACGGCGAGAAGTAGGGCAACACAGGTAGCCTGGTAACAATAACAAATTTTTAGTTGGCAACACAATCCCTAAGGCCCAGAGGAAAGTAAAGAGTCTGTAGCCGAGAAGAAAGACCAGTCCTAAAACCCATCTGCGTGCGATGGTAACAAGACCTGCAGAGTGCAAGGGCTATTCAGTACTGGGGGAGAATAAGAAAGAGGACATGCCAATCCCAGTGCACTGTGAAATTAACTTGGGGTGCAATGGCCATGCCCAGAAAATCACTGTTTAAGATGCGCAAGCCAGATTTGCGGAGACATGCCATTTTCCAAGGCCGCAAGAGCCTATACAATCATAGCCTTCTCCTGTGTATGGCGAGTTTTAAGGCAACAGAGAAGCCACAAACAAAGTATAATACCGAAGCAACACATTGCCCCCAAAATGCCCACTCCCACCCACTCCTTAAAGAAGGAAAAGGCAGAAGATAGCCAACTGGTGAATTGACCCAAAGTCACTGGTTCGACACGGGTACTATTCAAAACAGCAATTTGAGTTAGTTGAGATTGGAGTAAGTTTTCTGCTTCCATGGACCAGGTTCCGGATAAATATTTCCCGATGATGTGGGAGGCATTCCTGGAATCATTAAATCTGACAGAGGTTATACATAAATGTGCACGTTGATCAACACAACCTAAATATACTAGATCAGACAATTTCTCAACTTGATCTTGAAGCAGATTTATCCTTTGATTAGCAGCCAGAATCCCAGATAAAATGTGTTGATTAATTCTACTTTGAGATTTACGTATGGTGGATGTTTGTTGAATAACCTCATTAAGAGTGGCAGCAGGTTGTACTTGGCTGGCCATGGCTACTCCAGCTGTAACTGCTGCAGCAGCAGATACCACCACAGCTGTCACTATAACTGCCATAATACCAAAATCTTTACGGGCTCTAATCAGTTCAACAATAGGAAAAGATTCCGGATCCACAGTAACTGGGATCGGGACAAAGGTTGGAATTTTCATAATCACTGCCACAGTCCAAGAGCCATTCCAACACTCAGTTAAATAACAGGTAACATTAGAACAATTAAGCATCCCCTGTGATGTATCATTAGCCAAAAGAAACAGGAACGGAGATTGGAGACAGACTGCTGCAGAGGATAATGTAGCATTACTTAATTGTGAGTTATGTGAAATATTTCCAAGTCTCCTACCTCGATCCGAGTCTTGGATACTACCAGAAACATTAAACAACCAGCTTTTGACTCCTCGTAATTGAGCCAAAGTGGAGATATCAGCTGTGGCTCCCTTTTCATTGGAAATTAACCATTGAAACCAAGACCAACCTGTTCCTATAGAGGAATTACAGTTGGAAGAATTATATAAGTATCTTTTATGAGAGGGGGAAAGAGAGAAACCCTTAGAGACCTGATGTTTCTCCCAAGAGTGATCTTGACAAGGCGTGAATGTTCGGGGGGGTATCCTGTTTGTTGATTAGCAAACTTGCCTTGTCCCAAAAGCAAATCCTTATCCTAGGCAGGGCGTCTCGCTGCATGATTTTGAGCAGCTTGCTCTACTGCACCCTCTAGCATAAATGCTCTCCAATCCAAAATTTCCCTGGGGAGACACAAGCGCAGACTAGATTAGCCCAATCTGAAGGAGTCATACAAAATCTAGCAAGTCCCTCCACCTGAGTAAGGGTGAAAGTGGCATCCACGCCATAAGTGCGGACAGATTCCGCCAAGGTTTTAATTATCTTAAAGTCTAAAGGCTCATGATATCTTCCCCTGTTATTGTCCTGAAATACAGGGTATGCAAGTCCCATATCTGTATTAACTGTCCTCCAAACTTGCGCATGATAAGATCTCCCGGAATTTTGGCTCCCCCCCACATACGGGGGTGGGGCAACCGGCACCATATCTTTTTCGAGATATTCTACCTCCTCCTCCTCAGAGTGTTGTTGACCAATATTGGATCCCGTCCCCTTTTTACAGTAGGCCTGCGTGCCCTGTAACCCTTGTTTCTTTTTCTTCATTTTTATCTTGCGTAGTTGTTGTAGGAATATATCAAGGTCCTCAGAACTCTCTGAGCCGCTTGTGTTCGCAGGCGTTTTTAATTCAGCCAAGTCTGGGTAGAGCCTTCTCCTATTTTTAGTTTCAGGCTCTTTTGCCTTCTCACTTCTCTTACTCCCAATGCTCTCTGCCACTTCACTATGTGATCCTTCAGACTTTTCCTCATGTAGTTGCTCAAGAACAGCTTGACCCTCACTCACAGCTTCCTGGCATTTACTATCTACTATACATCCTCTAACTAACTTACAAAGTGGTATAACACCACCCTCTAAGGTACCTTGTTCACGAGCGAAATCTAGATCTTTCCCTAATTTGTCCCAGCTAGGTATAGTAAGGCTGCCCGAAAATGCAAACCACGGTGCAGCAATATCTGTCTTCTGTAAAAATCTCTGTAAAGTACTACGTTTCACTTCTAGTCCCTTGGAACGTAACAGGCCATGTAGGACCAGGAGAAGCGGACTTGAAGATGTGGCACCCATGACACAACAAAAGACACACAAAAAACAAAAGTGAAAGTACACAGTGCAGCTGCAATAAAATGTAACGCTCTCTCGTGCTTTACAGAGGAGCTGCCCCGCTTTGATCGCGGATCCCACTTACCTGGGACTAACCGGTGCACCACACCTGACTACTGAAAGTTCTGGTTCCCGGGTCTCGGCACCACTTGTCGCGACCCCTTGCCCGCAGGGAAGACGCAACTCAGAAATCTTCTTTCAGCAGTTTATTCAGGCCTTGATTAAAGTATCTTCTAGTGACCCCCCTCCTCCCGAGCGCCCAAGCACAGTATAATAAAGCCTCCCACATACCAATCTTAAGCCGCCACGTGGATCTTTCTCATAGGGTAGCAAGGGATAGCGTGCCATCTCTCCATAAAAGGAGTTGTTTACTACAGGCCACAGTGGAAGCCGGCGCCATCTTCTAATGGCAGCCACAATCTACAACAATGGCTTACCACATATGTTGATTTGCTAAAGGAGGCTATGATGTATATAAAGTCCCTGCACTCTCTAAAGATTGTATATAATATCTTCTCAAGTTGTTCTCGGGGCTCTTTGTTCTTTGCTCCTCTGAAGTGAGCTTTGAGCCCCAGCATGCTGGACCCCAATAAACCATTTGCTGTGACATGAGACAATAGGTGCTTGGGTTTTCTCATGTCTCCAAATCATATAAAGAATCTACACCTGACAGTCAGTAAGCCTCAAATTGGAGAAGCAGTGCAGTATTAGCGGCAGGGCTATTTGATCACTCCTGAATCAAAGGAAGGGTGTTCAGGCCACCCAATGCCCTTCTGGACTTCAAATATTACCTAGATTTCTGTTTTCATACTTATATTTCACCAGTATATTCTTGTAAATATCGCAGGTTCCCAATACCTTAATTCATCCCACAGAATGATTCCTAAACCAAATATAACCTGTTATTACCCTTAAACATGCAATATTTCCTCAATCTAACTTAACAGAAGAACAAGGATATTGTTGGTCTTACAATACAGGAATATAGGGGATCTTCCACCTGCTGAGAACCTCAAAGTTCCATGCAGAAATGATCCCTGAAGAAGATGTAGACACCTATGAAAGACCTGAGAGTGCAAAAGTCAACTTCCATGTAAAACAACCTGGTCAAAATGAAGGGATGTGTCTAAAAGCCTCTCTCTTCTTAATGTAGATTAAATCGACCAAACCAGGCCTGTGTGGAGAGCTGTTCCCGGGTGCCTATGGTTGATATACCATTCTATCTTGTGAAAGTGTCACAGGAAGTATGGGCAGCCTCCATCTCATGGAACCCTTGGAAGCAACTGTTAGGACAAAGTGGTTGCCAACGCAGTGACCTCATTCAGTTCGTGAAGGAAGTGACCTATCACACTTCCTTGGTGATGGAACTCTCTGAACTCGGGATCCAGGAAGCCAGGCACCCAGAGCCAGTCCCAGTCCCAGTTCCAGTGGTCTCACTTGTTTGGATTTACCAAGGACAGAGTCAGTCTTTCTTAGTACCTACTGAAGTGAGAATGGCCAAATGCCAGGAGAGCTCTGAAGAGGGGCCTTTTCTGAGAAAGCAGATAGTGGCTCAACCATGGCTCCTGACAACTTCACAGAGTTGGCAAAGAAGACCAGTTCTGAGATAGGACAGGCCATTTTGGTGGAACATAGTATGGCCCAAAAATCAGAGGAAACTCAGGATACTCACAGACATACTTGGGGGAAGGAGGTTCCATTGTGGGTGTCGGTGTGAGTTTGTGGTTTTGTCTCATGTTCTGAGAATAGGTAGGAAAGGCGGTTTGTTTGTTTGGACTGGAATGTTTCTAGAAAGTCGTTTGACAATGCGAGTGTTTCTATGTCTGTGTATCCCACTGAATCTGTTTTTGTAGACATTTGAAAAGCGAATGCATCAATGGTTGTGTCCTGTCTAGTAGAAAGCTTCCCCGCATTCATCTTGCCAAATTAAAGAATCAAGAGCTGCTTGCCTTATGGATGGGCAACACCTATTATCTTCCTAAGTTCCTCTTTTCTTCCTTAATACTGGCCACTCTCCAGAATAGCCTCATGGTATTATTTCCAAGATATGTACCACCTCCAAGCTCTGTGACATGATCATGTACTGGATAGCTGAAGGGAATGAGAGCATCTCAGAAAACTCAGATATCAGTGCAACCACTAAAGTCTCAGTGGAGAAACACTACTTTGGACTTTTGTTCTGTTGTCCTGAATGTCAGGAAGGTGTTTGCCTCAGGCCACCCCTGTGTGAAACCTGAAGAAATCAATTTTCAAATGGAAAAGGATGGGCGTCACCTGTGGCTCTTTGCTTAATTGCTTTGGAAAGAGATGTGGCTGAATCAGCCTCTTTGCCCTGTGTGAGGCAGTGGCTTAGATTCTCAGCACCTGATGGATCTAAAGAAAGTTTCCAAGTGTGCATCCAAAACCAAAATGGCCAAAAGAGCAGTCATTGTGGATGAAGTCTCTCGCCTTCCTCTGTAAGCTTCCTGACCTCCATCAAGTGAGAATAGGGATCCGTTGGGTAAAACCAGTTCTTCAAAGCTCGGCAGAGGCTAGCCAATAGGTGCTTGGGTTTTCTCAGGACACCAATTCACATAAAGAATCTATACCAGACAGTCAGTTGGCCTCAAAATGGAGAAGCAGAGCAGTATTAAAGAAGGGCTATTTGATCACTCTTGGTTCACAGGAAGGGTGTCCAGGCCACCCTGACTTTAGGCAAATGAGGGGCAAGGGAGCTTATTTTGTAAACGGTCTTGGGCTGCGCCCATCATGGAAACTTCTAGCCAGAGGTTATTCAGAGTGTCTATGTTGAAGAAGATGAGGGCCATGTGGGAGTGTTTTGGTTTTAATTGTGGTCATTTGTTGGTGGTTGGAAGAGAATCCTGGGTCCACCTGGGCTGGAATTCTGGTGTGATGCCCCTTAAAGACTGAGTTCTGGAACTGACCTCAGAGAAGTATTGCCATTAATTGTGTTGGGATTTTAAGCGGCCATGCATGAGAGTCGCCATTGGAAACTGAGATCTAAGCCTGGGGTGGATATTCACCAAGCACTGTCAATCTCAGCCAGGACATCACATGATTTTATTCTGAAAGACTTGGCAGCCATTGTTGACAGTCAAAACACACATGGACCTCACATTGTAGACCTCAATGGGCCTGGCTTCAATCACACTTTGGGAAGCCTTGCCTCTGAGAATTCTCCAGAGGTTTCCTTGAAATGTGCTTCCTAAAAATTTAATGGTTCCTGAATGAATTGAAACCCACAGTTTCTCCAACTTCATCCTTGAAAAATTTCTAGATAAATACCATGAAATTTTTGAAATTTCCATGACCAGGTGGCACTGGAGAACCTTTGGATGTCCTGTTGCTGATCAAGAGTGTACCAGACAGTGCCTTCCTTGACTGGGTTTCATGAAAATGGTGTAGAAGAGAGCTGCCAGTATGGTGGAGCCTGCTGAGTAGTGGGCCCAGAGCTGTGGTGTGCAGTTGTGTGATAAAACATCTGTGGTGGGGTCATGTGGATCTTACTTCGGCTTCCAAATGCTTGTGATTGACATGGTGCAGCCAGCAGACTTTTGTATATTAAGCCATCTTGTTAGATGGAGAGTTTTCAGGGCAATGTTCAGAATCAAGTTGCTACGGTCAAGGGGGCAAGCAATGTGGCATAGAAGCCTGATTGGTGCATTCTCCATCAGACCCTTACCCACCACACGTGACAGAACTCCCTCCAGCACTGTGTTCCAGTTGAACTCCTTGTATTTTGTGAAGCAAATACCAAACTCCCAGTGCAGCAACAAGAAACACAACAAAATTGGAGAATGACCAAATGGCTTCACAGTCTACACGGAAAGATTCTTAGACCCCAGTGGCCACAGCTTACCCACAAAGAGAGAATTCAGCACTGCTGCCTCATGTTCATTGGAAAATAAGAAACCATGTCCTCCATGTAACATAGATGCATACACAGCTTTGATGATCTCACTACAAAGGAAACTAAAGCTCCTGAAAACAACATATATTTCAAGTGTACAATCTCAAAGACAGTTTCCCAGATGTCTTGAGGCCTGCACACTTCCATGTTTGTGGAGTGTTTACAGTCTCCATTACTTTTGGAAACTCCTCTACCACCTCCAGTGTTGTGAACTCCCGAGCATTTTCCATTCCAGATATGTATTCATAGATTTTCTAACTCTTCTCCTCTAATTGTATCTTACTTGGGGCGAAGGTAATGTCAAGGCATTGTTCTGGATGAGAGTGGGAAGATTTTTTTGTAGCACATATTTGCATACACATTGGATTCATTTTCCAATTATTAATTCAAAATACTTAATCCCTCATAGTAACCCACTCCCTACTAGACTCTGACTACAAATCCTAATATGATGGATAAAAATAGACCAAACCAAATTGAAATACAAGCAGTTCAGAGGATGCCAGGTGTACATTTGGACGTTCCTTTTGCATTATATATGGTAGGAGTTTTAAATCTAGTGAATTTTTTGTTGAAACACTTCTCCATGTGTTTTTAAAGTTAACAAACATGTGAATTCATGTCTCCATTTCTCTGTAGCCTAATCAGCACATATATTTTTACATGCACATATAGAATCCTACCTGGTACCACACGTACATTCTTGTGAGGTGGCTGACTTGGCAGATACAAATTGTAAGAAGAGATCACTCCTGTTAAACACTGTTGGAACTGAAAATTCAACCTATGCGTGAGTATCCTAGCTGATCAACATTATACATAAATTCATGTTCAGTAAAATGAATATTTTTAGATCTGTGGATGATTTATATTTCATGGTGAATTTCATTTGGCTTGTATATTAATACTTTTTAATTTCTGTGTGTGTATTTTAATGTCTGTAGATATATATATATTTTTTTTCCAGAGTTTTCAAAATATGAAATAAATGTATCTTATTATGTACTCCCTAAATTCATTAATATTTAAGTGCGTATTTATAATCAACTTTTCATAAGATTATTCTAAGACATATTCATCCTCCTGAAATACGTATTTGTTTCCTAGTACTGAAAACTAAGTTCAGTGAATTGTGCATACATATCCTAATATTTTTACACTAATTGACCCAGGTTAATATAAATGCAAGTAGATTCCTATGGGACATGATGTGTATTTTGACATTCATTTTTTTTCAACACTTGTACATTACTATTTACTCAGTTTATGCACATCATAAGATATATATTTCATCCACAAGTTCACAAATTTAAAGGCTTTTGTTTCACTTTCAATCACTTCCTGCTTCAGAACACTTGTATTCCTCCAGGTTACATGACTGGTTTTTCATGAGACTTCTTTCCAAACACATTATTTTCGATTTCCACAATTACCTTTGAAGCAAAACTCACGCATTCTTCATGATAAACCATAACCCTAATATTACCATTAGATTTATAACTGGTTTGAATGAATGGATATATATCAATATAAGGTTTCCTGTATATTTTCAGATATCAACTCGAACCATTATTTAAGTTGGAACCAGTTATATTATTTATTTACATTATGGTCTATTCATGCATTATTTCTATATTCATAGACACAGTGTACACCTATTTGTATTCAAAATACTAATTTACACGTCTTCAAAATACTGTTCCTAGAAATGGTGAAAGAAATACTCATGTCACCTGATCTACATATACATTTTATCACAGTAATATTCTGGAAACAAAAAGCAAATGTCACACTTATGATTGTACTAAAGCCTAAATGGAAATTGAACATGGATTACTAAAATCATCCATGTTCAGGTTGCCTATTGCTCTCAAATGTCGATCCTATTGGTGACTACATATTTGTTTCTTTCTAAGATTATATATTCAACCTCAAACCTGTTGAAAATGTCTAATCCTATTACTCACCTTATACTTTGCCTGATTTCCTAATGTCTCTATTGATATATATTTTCCCCAGTTCATCATTGTGACTGCCTCTTAACATGTGCTGATATTTACATTCACTCTCTACATGAAACCCTATTGCTAAAGACCATTTTGTCCAAATCCTATACTCACTCATCTTTCTAAAACTACCGACTATCTTTCTAATCCTACCAACTATCCCTTTTTGACTGCATGTTCTCTTCGACATTCAATCATCCAAGGTACAATGTCCTATACCATTGTATATTGATTTATCTGAGACATCTGTGCAGAAATTAATTCAAAGCTAAGTATCCCAATCAAGGGCACAATGCCCTTCTGGGCATCAAATCTTACCTAGATTTCTGTTTTCATATTTATATTTCAACTGTATATTTTGTAAATATCGCATGTTCCCATAACCATTATTCATCCTGCAGAATTATTCCTAACCCAATCAAACATGTTGTTAACCCTAACCATACACTGTTCGCTCAATCTAACTTTACAGAAGAGCAGGGAAAGAGTTGATCTTTCAATACTCGATTGTAGGGTATCTTCCATCTGATGAGAACCTCAAAGGTCCATGCAGAAATGATACGTGGAGAAGAAGAAGGCAGCTATGAAGGACCTGAGAGAGCAAAAGTCATTTTCAATGTTAAACAACCGGGTCAGGATGAAGAGATGTGTCTGAATCAGCCTTTCTCTTCTTAATGTAGGGAAGATGGACAAAACCAGGCCTGTGAGAAGAGCTGTTCCCGGGTGCCTATTGTTGATATACCATTCTAACTTGTGAAACTGTCACAGGAAGTACGGGCAGTCTCCATCTACTGGGACCCTTAGAAGCAAATATCAGTACACACTTCCTTGGTGATGGAACACTCTGAACTTGGGATCCAGGAAGCCAGGCACCCAGAGTCAGTCCCAGTCCCAGTCCCAGTGGTCTCAAATGTTTGGATTTACCAAGGACAGAGTCAGTCTTTGTTGGTACCTACTGAAGTGAGAATGGCCAAATGCCAGGAGACCTCTGAAGAGGAGCCTTTTCTGAGAAAGCAGGTAGTGGCTCAACCATGGCTCCTGACAACTTCACAGAGTTGGTGAAGAAGACCAGATCTGAGACAGAACAGGCCATTTTTGGGGAACATAGTATGGACCACCAGTCAGAGGACACTCAAGATATTCACCAACATACTTGGGGGAAGGAGGTGCCGTTGTGGGTGTTGGTGTGAGTTTGTGGTTTTGTCTCTTTTCTGAGAATAGGTAGGAAAGACTGTTTGTTTGTTTGGACTGGAATGTTTCTAGAAAGTCGTTTGACAACGTGAGTGTTTCTATGTCTGTGCATTCCACTGTATCTGTGGTTGTAGACATTTGAAAAGCGAATGCATCAATGGTTGTGTCCTGTCTAGTAGAAAGCTTGCCAGCATTCATCCTGCACAATTAAAGAATGGAGAGAGGCTTGCCTTATGGATGGGCAACACCTACTATCTTGCTAAGTTCTTGTTTTCTTCCTGAATACTGGCCACTCTCCAGAATAGCCTCATGGTTTGGTTTCCAAGATATGTACCACCTTCAAGATCTGTTACATGGCCATGTACTGGATAGCTGAGGAGAATAGAAGCATCTCAGAAAACTCACATATCAGTGTGACCATTAAAGTCTCAGTGGAAAAACACTGCATTGGGCCTTTTGCTTACCTATTGTTCTGTTGTCCTGAATGTCAGGAAGATCTTTGCCCCAGGCCACCCCTTTGTGAAGCCAGAAGAAAAGAGTTTTCAAATGGAAATGAATGGGCATCACCTGTGGCTCTTTGCTTAATTGCTTTGGAAAGAGATGTGGCTGAATAAGTCTCTTTGCCCTATGTGAGGCAGTGGCTTAGATGCTCAGCACCTGATGGATCTAAAGAAAGTTTCCCAGTTTGCATGCAAAATGAAAATGGCCAAAAGAGCAGTCATTGTGGACGAAGTGTCAAATCAGTTCTTCAAAGCCCTACAGAGGCTAGCACATAAGGGCTTGGGTTTTCTCATGACACCAATTCACATAAAGAATCTATACCAGACAGTCAGTAGGCCTCAAATTAGAGAAGCAGAGCAGTATTAAGAGCAGGACTATTTGATCACTATTGGTTCACAGGAAGGGAGTCCAGGCCACCCTGACTTTAGGCAAATGAGGGGCAAGGGAGTTTATTTGGAAAACTGTCTTGGGCTGTGCCCCTCATGGAAACCTCCAGCCAGAGGCTATGAAGAGTGTCTATGTGGAAGAAGATGAGGGCCATTTGGGAGTGTTTTGGTTTTAATTGTGGTCATTTGTGTGGTGGTTGGAAGAGATGACTAGGTCCACGTGGCTTGAACTCTGGTGTGATTCCCCTTACAGACTGAGTTCAGGAACTGACCTCAGAGAAGTATTGCCATGAATTGTGTTGGGATTTTAGGAGACCACGCATGAGAGTTGCCTTTGGAAACTGAGATCAATGCCCAGGGTGGCTTTCCGCAGAGCATTGTCAATCTCTGCCAGGGCATCACATTATTTTATTCTGAAAGACTTGGCAGCCATTGTTGACAGTTAAAACACACATGGGCCTCACATTGTAGACCTCAATGGGCCTGGCTTCATGTGTCCTTTTGGCCACTCTTTGGGAAGCCTTGCCTCTGAGGGTTCTCCAGAGTTTCCTTGAAATGTGCTTCCTCAAACATTAATGGTTTCTGAATTGAAACCCACAATTTCTCCAACTTTATCCTTGAAAAATGGCTAGATAAATACAATGAAATTTTTGAAATTTTCATGACCAGGTGGCACTGGAGAACCTTTCAATGTCCTCTTACTGATGAAGTGTGTACCAGACAGTGCCTTGATTGACTGGATTTCATGAAAATGATGTAGAACAGAGATGCCAGTATGTTGGAGCCTGCTGAGTAGTGGGCCCAGAGCTGTGGTTTGCAGGTGTGCGATAAAACATCTGTGGTCGGGCCATGTGTATCTGACATTGACTTCCAAATGGCTTGTGGCTGACATTGTGCAGCCAGGAATCACTTATATGTCTGATAACTCTCCATATAAGGCATCTTGTTATATGGAGATGTTTCAGGACAATGTTCAGAATCAGGTGCTATATTCAAGGGGACAAGCTATGTGGGATAGAAGCCTGGTTGATGCATTCTCCTGCAGACCCTGATCTATTTCATGTGACAGAACTCTCACAAGCACTGTGTCCCAGCTGAATTCCTTGTATTTTGTGAAGCAAATAACAAACTCCCAGTGCAGCAGCAAGAAACACCATGAAAAGTGGAGGATGACCAAATGGCTTCACAGTCCACACGGGCAGTCACTTAGCCTTCAGTGGCCACAGTTTACCTACAAAGAGTGAATTCAGCACTGCTGCCTCATGTCCTTTGGAAAATAAGAAACCATGTCCTCCACGTCACATAGATGCAGATCCAGCTTTAATGGTCTCATTAGAAAGAAAGCTAAAGCTCCTGACAACAACATATATGTCAAGTGCCCATCCTCAGAGGCAGTTTCTAAGGAAGCCTTTTGGCCGGCAGAGCTGCATGTTTGATAGCGTTTACCTATTAGACCAGGATGCAAGAAAAGACCACTGACTCCAATTAAAATCAAGTTAAAGCAAGCTTATAATTTCCACTGCCCAGGTGGCCTCTCCCTCCCAAAACAGTGGGAACAAGACAGCCACCCAAATTTCCTACAGCCCAGGTTTATAACCCAGAATTTTACACTACAGGGGGGTTAAAATATCAGAACTCTGACAAGCATCAAACTAATCGTAGTTTATATATATATTTGCTGGCCCCAACATCAGAATTTATGAAGACCATTAGAGCCTCAGAGAGGGTCATTGTCTGGCCAGGGAAGGCCAGTATTTATGAGGTGTCAATAAAGTTTCATAGAGGGCTGTTCCTGGTCAAAGTGCCAGGCATGGGTGAGTTCAAGGCCACGGGCAGGCATTCCAAGCAGGTTCAGAATTTGGTGTAATTTATAGTTAAGCCAAAATTTTCTTTTCATGGCTTTGTGGCAAGATGGATCCAAATTTTAATAAAAGATCAGGTTGGGTCTATCATTCCCCCCTTTTCTAATGTGTCCCTTTCAAATCTTTGATAGAGTAGGGGAAGAGCACTGAGGGAATTTTAATACCTCACGTAACAGTCTCCATATTTTTTGAACTCACACAAAACCAGTCTCCCTGATTTTACCTGACTTAATTAATTACTTAAAATGAAAGTCTATCTATTTATGGCTCAATTGTTGTAAGAAGAGAGTCGTCACTCATTTTGGCTTCTTCTGAGCTGAGAGAGGGTGACATGAGGGGGCACAGCATGAGGGATATGAGTTGCCTTTTAGAAGTCAATTCGGTTTGAAGTCTGGTTGTGGTAGAACAGTTTGTAAAGTCATCTGGGGATGGGTTCTTCTATGAGAGAAACAAAAACCATGAGTACTGAATAAATGTTGCAGCAGCTGAAACATGTCACTGTATAGATGTCCCCTCATCTGTCTTCAATATCCCCAGTTATCAGGACTTTCAACTTAACTTTTAGTGTCATAGTTGTTTCACCCCATAAGATACAGTTTAATAATTTAATGTCATCTGATCTTGCAAATTCCTTTTACTAGTATGACCTCTGTGTGTAATAGAGAAACCTTTAATTCTGTTATTCAGGGCTGGATAATCGTACTAGCAAACACCAAGCCTACCTGTGTGGGTTAGGAATATCTGTAGGCCTTAAACAAAAAACTTCTGCCTCTGGTACCTCATCTTGATAGTCTCTTTTTATACTCATCAGGCATTACTGTCTGAGAATCCTTCTTTGTAGCCTCCAGTCTTACTTATTTTGGGAGGCTACCATAAAGTGTATATGTTAAAATATTATTATAACTATTATTTTTTAAAATGCCCAGGAATGGCTGTATTTTGGGTTTATCTGTCTTTGCTAAGAGTTTAAGATGAAGCAGTAAAACTGACTTTTGTTTCTATCTATTGTTAACAGTCAGTTGAGATTTTATGGGAGTCATTCCTGGGGAAACTTGAGAGCAGCTTCTCAGTTCTGCTAGTGCCATTTGCGCTAGGTGAGTCCAGGTCTTGCTTGACCATGTGGCTTCTCTGGGAAGCATCAGGAATATCTCCCTTCTCTGATGACTCTCTTCTTTGTAGAAAATGCACTGATTGGCTTTCTGTTCTCCAGTGGTCTCATTAATCTTCCTGATCAGGAGGTTATGTGGCTCAGAGTTGCAAAGTTCTTTAGAGAAGTCTCCTGTTCCCTGGATACAGACTGACTCAGAGGGCAAGAGCCAAATATTTGTTTTATTGTCCCTTTTCATTTAAATTAAATTTTAAATCCTAATCTTAAACATCCAGCAAATAAATTTTAACAGCCTTATATTAAGAGTACTGTGCTTTAATGTCTATAATTTAAAATTATTTATCTTTTTATCATTTGGGATCTGTATTTTTCTATCTGTCTTGTAGGTGATGACTTATTATCTTAAATTAACCAATATTGTGTTCTAAAATCAACTCTTTTGTAAAACACTAACAGGGAATCTTTAGTTAACTTATAAGGAAATTCAAAATAAAATTAACAAGAGTAAAAATACTTAGTTCGTGTAATAGCTACCCTGAATTTTAGGCTGAGTTATACATTATATCCTCCTTTTGAGATCCTAGTAATCTTGACAGAAAAACATAACTTTAAATTAAATAACATCTGACCTACTGCTTTCGTAGTTATTCTCACATGTTGTAAGATGAGACACAGAGCCTTATCTCAGGTAAGGCAGGGCTCTATATAAATCTTAAGTGTTTTAGTTCTAAAGCTGATCTTTGTTTTCTAAATATCATTTTACACAGTTTACATAAATTGTTTGAGGTCACATGAATATTAGCTAACACCATATGTTATCACATTTAAAACATGAATTAAAGAAAGGCTGAAAGTTTTTAACCTTTACATAGATTAGGCGCTCATTAACTTAAAAATATATGTAATTTTTTTCCCAATGTAAAAAGTAACATAAAACTTTATATATCTTATTGATAACAAGTAAATAAATCCCCAATATATATATATTTTTACCATACAACTTCAGAACACCAGCTTGATGAAATGCTCTTTTAAAATTTCTACCTTACAGAATTGTATACCTGGAAGATATGAGCACATTAATAGCATCACAATGACATTGATGTTTTCACATTAACCAAGTTTAGCTTTTAAAGAAATGGCAGTAGAGTGCTCTAAAATAACAGTTCTTATTTAATCAGTTGTTTAATTTTTATGGTTGCTTGTTCTAGAAAAATAAAACTTTATAAACACAATGTTATGGGTAAACTTTTGTTTTAAGAAATTTGTGTCGCTTTATCACATGACTGATTTTTACAATCTTATACAGACTTTAGAACAAACTTATACAGACCTTACTAAATCAATCAGATATCTAACAAAAGTACTCATGAATGAGTAATCCCATATCAAATTTACTTCACTTATTTATCAAAATATTAGAGAAATGTATTGAACAGTGTAAACCATTTCTTTGTTAAAGGAAAAGTCCTAGAACCAAGGCATATTAGACATTTTATAGACATTAATATTTTATTAGATTTTTGAGCAGCTAGAAAAACTTGTAAGCTTAAATTTAAAGACATTTATTGTTATTTGCTTATCCAAATTTAAAGTGAATCATTTAAATCACGTGAATTAAAGATCTTTGAATCCACTTTTTAAAATTTGTTTTTATGAGTGCTTTTTTTCAATGATCGCTCCTTATATATGTTAATTTGTATATCACATATATGATATACGAACATATGGATATATAGACATACAACACATAACAAAAGTGTGCACATATAATAATAGTAAGGCCTTGTAGCTTTTCGCAGGTGAAATCTCCATTGCAATGTTTCAAAACTCCACTGTTGGTCAAATATAGAACTGATCAGAAAAATATTAACCTAGTTCTGTAGGATCAAAATAATGACCTCAAAAAAAATACAGAATCTAAGGAAAAAAATGAGAGTCCTAGAAAAAATGACTGGCCAGTAATTAGTAAATACCATACGATATACCTTTTTTTTCCCACTTAGACATCAGATCAGTCTCCTACTGAGTTTGCAGGCTTCTTTCATTTACATTTCAACATAAGTCCTGGCTGAGTTCTGGAAGGAGCTGGACAAAACTGCTATTCTAAGCAGACACCTCAGGCCTAAGGCACTTTAACCATAATTTTCAGGTGAGGATGTTGAAAATTATGATACAATTTTAAGATACAATTCACAAAATTTTATACCTTAACATCTTTTTTGTCAACAGATACCATACTATGATTTATTATCCTTGTCCAAATTAATGCACTGATACACACTGTGACATTTTCCCAGGCTACCCAATTAAAAATTGGTTAAAAAAAAGACTGAATGATTGGGAAGTTACTTGCCAACTTGGAAGTAGAATTTTTTAGTTTTCCATTTTAAGTATTTAAGTTCTCTGGCATGAATTATCTGAAATCATAAACTAAAATATTACCTAAACCCGACTTTTAACTTCAAGATTGTGCAATGCTTCAAAAACCCATTCAGATACCATATTGTTACAATAAAACATCATCCTTTAGACACACATTCAGCTAAGATCATTCCCAAGAAACAATTTATAATATCAACACATTATTGCACATGTCTTAAATGGCCAGAAACAAAGACAAAAGACAGACAGAAAGGAGCTCCAGACTATGGCTGACAGGACAGAAGCCTTTAAAACAGCAGAAAAGATAAAAATCTCCTACACCAGTGGCACGATATATGTCCCCACAAGGGCATCAGATGTTTTCACAGAGGGGGAACCTGAAATGCAATATCAAAGGTCTCCATGGTGACTTTACTGCATTTAGTGTCTCCTTTTTCTTTTTCTCTTTTTTAAGAAGACAGAGGTGGCATAATACTTACAGTGCAGGGAAGGAAGGAGGGAATTCACTGAAGCAACAGGACTTCGGCAGCTGCTGGGAGTCCCTCAGTCCCGTCTTTTACTTACAGGATTAGCTCCTCTGGTTCGGTTCCACCCCAAGCACGCTGAATCTCCTAACATTTCATTAGTCAGCTCTCAAAAATTCCAGGGTCAGGGGCGGTATCAAAATTTGTAACTTAAATTTCGGTTCCGGACCTTGAAGCCAATTAATACCAATTTAATATAAGGACAGGGTTTGAGAAAAAGTAAAAGGGAGGTTTACTGCTTTGCTAACAAAGGAGAAAAACAGGGGACTTTGTCCAAAGTTGTGACTCTCTTGATCTGGAGGGACAAGGGGTTTTAAAGGAGTTTCACTTGTTAACCTGGGAGATACTCAGTTATTAGGTCCCCAGCAGGCATTGCCCTCTGCCGTGGGTGTGCTCCAGACAGCCAGCTAGGGGCTTCTCTCATCCTTCTTAACAAATGCGGGTAAAGTGCATCACATTTCTTTAAAACACAGTCCAAAGGGGTGTCAGGCTTACATGATTTATTACCCATTTTCAAGTCCAATATCCTTAAGTTTTTACCACAGAAATCACACAACAAAACGCACAAAAACAAACAAATAAAAAACATTTAGAACACAGAACAAAACACACACACACAAAAAACAGAAACTCAGCAAATAAACAGAAAACCAGAGGAGCAATGCAGCGTCTTGCTAAAGCTCCGGGGTAGGAGCTCCTGCATGCCAGTCGGCACCTTTCTACACTTTCAGAGGTATTCCCTACAGAACAGAACAGAGGAAATAAGGATTCCTATTACTGTCCCAGACAGGAGTATATGTGAGCCTTCCCAGGCCACCTCTCTGTCATCAGAAGAGTACTCCCTTAACCGGATATCAGATGTTATAAAGGCGCCTCTTACCTATGAAGGCCTCCTCCACCAGGTGCTTGATAATAGTTTTAGTGCAATGGTTCACTGCAGTGATCCACGGACTGAAGGCTCATTCCAAGGTTTTGGAACTTGGCTCTCCAGCACGGAGTCCTGGAGGATAGGCCAGCTTCAGAATTTCCAGCAGTCTGGCTTTGTGATCTGGTCGGGTCATGTTGCTGGGGAACTCCAAAATGTTAGTCCAGGACACAAGAAAAGACCACTGACTCCAATTAAAATCAAATTAAGGCAAGCTTAATATTTCAAGCAGCCGGGCTGCCTCTCCCTCTCAAACTGGCGGGAACAAGACAGCAACCCCACCTTTCCTACAGCCCAGCTTTATAGCCCAGAAAGTTACACAAAAGGAGGGTTACAGAAAACAGAACTTTAACAAGCATCACACTAATTGTAGTTTACATTTTTTTTTCTGGCCCCAGCATCAGAAATTATGAGGACCATTAGAGCCTCTGAGAGGGTCGTTGTCTGGCAAGGGAAGGCGAATATTTATGAGGTGTCATTAAAGTTTCAGAATGGGCTGTTATCTGGTCAGAGAGCCAGGCATGGGTGAGTTCAAAACATGGTCAGTCATTCTAAGCAGGTTCAGAATTTGCAGTAATTTATACTAAAGCAAAAATTATCTTTTCATGGCTTTGTGGCAAGATGGCTCACAATTTTAATGAAAGATCATGTTGGGTGATCAACCCTGTCCCTTACTTTTGGAAAATCCTCTACCACCTCCAAGGTTCTGAACTCCTGAGCATTTTCCATTCCAGATATGTATTCACAGAATTTCTAACTCTTCTTCTCTAATTGTGTCTTACTTGGGGCGAAGGCAATGTCAAGCCATTGTTCTGGATGAGAGTGGGAAGAATATTGTGCAGCACATAATTGCATACACATTGGATTCACTTTCCAATTTTCCAATTGAAATACTGAATTCCTGACAATAACCCATACCCTTCTAGACGCTAACTACAAATACTAATATGATGGAGAAAAATAACCCAAACGGAATTGAAATATAAGCAGTTCAGAGGAGGCATGGTGTATATTGGACTTGCCTTTTGCAAGATAAATGGTAGGTGTTATAAATCTAGTCATTTTTTAATTGAAATTGTTTTATATGTGTATTAAAGTTAACAAATATGTGAATTCCTATCTCCCTTTCGCTGTAACCTATTCAGCACATTAATTTTTATATGCACATATAGAATCCTACCTGATATCACACGTACATTTTTGTGAGGTGCCTGACATTGCAGATACAAATTGTGAGAAGAGATCACTCCACCTAAACGCTGTTGGAACTGAAAATTCAAGCTAATGGTGAGCTTCCTAGTTTAATAACATTATACATAAATCCATGTTCAGTAAAATGAATATTTTTGGATCTGTGGATGATATATATTTCATGGTGAAATTCGATTGGCATATATAATTCTACTTTTGAATGTCTTTGTGTGTGTTTGTGTGTGTGTGTGTATATATATATATACACACACACACACAAACACACAATATATAAATCTCTAGATTTTTCAAAATATGAAATATATGTGTCTTATATACACTCCCTAAATTCATTCATGTTCATGTATGTGGATTAATATTCAACTTTTCACAAGATTATTCTCAGAAATATTCATATACCTGAAATACATATTTGTTTTCTAGTACTGAAAACTAACTTCAGTGAAAGGTCCAAACAAATCCTAGTATTTCTACATTAACTGACCTAGTTTAACATCAATGCAAGTAGATTCCTATGGGACATGATGTGTATTTTGACATTAATTATTATTCAACACTGGTACATTACTATTTCTTCAGTTTATACACATCATAGGATATATATTTCATCCACTACTTAGCAAATTTATAGGCATTTGTTTCACTTTCAATCACTTCTTGCTCCAGAACACATGTATTTCCCTATGTTTCTTGACTGGTCTTTTCATGAGACTTTTTTTCAAATATATTATTTTCGATTTCCATGATCAATTTTTAAGCAAAACTCACACACCCTTCATGATAAAACATAACCCTAAGATGACCATTAGATATATAACTGGTTGGAATGATTGATTGTGTATCATTATAACATTTCTTATATATTTTCAGATATCCATTCAATCCATTATTTAAAGTGGATCCAGTTATATTATTTATTCCCAGTATGGTCTATTCATGTGTTATTGCTATATTCATAGACAGAGGGTATACCTATTTGTACCCCAATACAAATTTATATGTTCTCAAAATATTGCTCCTGGAAATGGTGGAAGAAATACTCATGTCACGTGATATACATATACATTTTATCACAGAAATATTCTGGACACAAAAAGCAAAGGTCACACTTTCAATTGTACCAAAGCCTAAATGGAAAATGAGCATGGATTACTAAAAACATACATGTCCAGGTTGCCTAATGTTCTCAAATGTCAATCCTATTTGTGACTACATATTTGTTTCTTCCTAAGATTATATGTTCAACCTCAAGCCTGTTGAAAATGTCTAATCCTATCACTCACTTTGTACTTTTCTTGATTTCCTAATGTCTTTATTGATATCTGCTTTCCCTCATATTTTTCCCAGTTCATCATTATGACTGACTCTTCACATGTGCTGACATTTACACTCACTCTCTAACCGAAACCCTATTGCTAAAAAACTTTTTGTCCAAATCCTATACTCACTCTTCATTCTAAACCTAACGAGTACCTTCCTCATCGTACTGAATATCGCTTTTTGACTGGATGTTCTCTTCAACATTCAATCATCCAAGGTACAAGGTCCTATGCCATTGTATATTGATTTATCTGAGACAACTGTGCAGCACATAACTCAAAGCTAAGAATATCACTTAAGGGTCCAATTCCCTTCTGGGCTTCAAATCTTTCCTAATTTTCTGCTTTCATACTTATATTTCACCTATATACTCTTGTAAATATCGAAGGTTGCCAATACCATTATTCATCTCGCAAAATGATTCGTAACCCAAATCAAACATGTTATTAACCCTAAACATACACTGTTCCCTCAATATAACTTACAGAAAAGCAGGGCAGAGTTGGTCTTACAATATAGGAATGTAGGTGATCTTCCACCTTCTGAGAACCTCAAAGATCCATGGAGAAATGATCCTTGGAGAAGATTTATGCAGCTATGTAGGACCTGAGAGAGCAATAGAAATCTTCCATGGCAAACAACCTGGTCAGGATGAATTGATGGGTCTAAATCAGCCTCTCTCTTCTTATTGTAGAGAAGTTGGAAGAAACCAGGCCTGTGTGGAGAGCTGTTCCCGGGTGCCTAAGGTTGATATTCCATTCTAACTTCTGAATGTGTCACAGGATGTTGGGGCAGCCTTCATCTCATGGGAACCTTGGAAGCAACTGTTAGGACAAAGTGGTTTTCAAGGCAGTGACCTCATTCAGTTACTGAAGGAAGTGACCTCTTCTCACTTCCTTGGTGATGGAATTCTCTGAACTTGGGATCCAGGAAGCCAGGCACCCAGAGCCAGACCCAGTCCTAGTCCCATTGGGCTAACTTGTTTGCTTTTCCCAAGAACAGAGTCAGTCTTTCTTGGTACCTACTGATGTGAGGATGGCCAAATGCCAGCAGATCTCTGAAGAGGTACCTTCCCTGAGAAAGCAGGTAGTGGCTCACCGCTGTCTCCTGACAACTTCACAGGGTTGGCCAAGGAGACCAGATCTGAGACAGGACAGGCCATTTCGGGGGAACATAATATGGCCCACCAGTCAGAAGACACTCTGGATAGTCACAGACCTACTTGGGGGAAGGAGGTGGCTTTGCCGTTGTGGGTGTGAGTTTGTGGTTTTTTTCTCATGTTCTGAGAATAGGTAGGAAAGGCGTTTTTTTTTTTTTGGTGTGGAGTGGACTGTTTCTAGTAAGTCCTTTGACATTGTGAGGGTTTCTATGTCTGTGTATCCCACTGTATCTGTGCTTGTAGACATTAGAAAAGAGAATGCATCAATGGACTTGTTTTCTCTAGTAGAAAGCTTCCCCACATTAATACTGCCCAATTGATTAATGGACTTCACTTTGCCTTATGGATGGGCAACACCTACTGTCTTCTTAAGTTAGTCTTTTCTTCGTGAATTCTGGCCACTCTACAGAATATGCTCATGGTTTTGTGTCCCAGATATGTAACACCACAAGGCTCTGTGACATGGCCATGTACTGGATAGCTGAAGAGAATGAGAGCATCTCAGAAAACTCAGATATCAGTGTGACAAGTAAAGTCTCAGTGAAGAAACCCTTCTTGGGCCATTTGCTTACTTCTGATTCAATTACCCTGAATGTCAGGAAGGTCTTTGCCTCATGCCAACCCTTTGTGAAGCCTGAAGAAAACTGTTTTCATATGGAAATGAATGGGCTTCACCTGTGGCTCTTTGCTTAATTGCTTTGGAATGGGATGTGTCTGAATCAGTCTCTGGTCCTTGTGTGAGGCTGTGACTTAGATTCTCAGCACCTAATGGATCTGAATAAAAATCCCATGTGCTTCCCAAACCGAAATGGCCAAAAGAGAAGTCACTGTGGATGAATTTTTTTGCCTTCTTGTTTTAGGTTCCTGACCTCCATCAAGTGAGAATAGGGATCCTTTGGATTAAATGAGTTCTTCAAATCCATGCAGAGGCTAGCCCATATTTGCTTGGGTTTTCTCATGACTCCAAATCACTTAAAGAATCCATACCTCACAGCCAGTAGGCCTCAAATTGGAGAAGTGGAACACTTTAACAGCAGGAATATTTGATCACTCCTGGTTCACAGGAGAAGTGTCCAGGCCACCATGATTTTAGGCAAATGAGGGGCAAGTGAGCTTATTTTGGACACTTTCTTAGGCTGTGCCCCTCATAGAAATCTCCAGCCAGAGGTTATGATGAGTGTCTTTATGGAAGAAGATGAGGGCCCTGTGGGAGTGTTTTGATTTTAATTGTGGTCATTTTTGTGGTGGTTGGAAAGAATGACTGGGTTCACCTGAGCTTGAACTCTGGTGTGATTCCCCTTAGAGCCTGAGTTCTAGAACTGAACTCAGAGAAGTATTGCCATGAATCGTGTTTAGATTTTAGAAGGCCATGCATGAGACTCACCCATGAAAACTGAGATGTAGGCCCAGGGTGTCTGTCCACAAAACAATGGGAATCTCAGGCAGGATATCACATGATTTTATTCTGAAAGATTGGCAGGTATAGTTGAGAGTCAAAACACACATGGACCTCACATTGTAGACCTCAATTTGCCTGGCTTCATGTGACCTTTTGGCAACTCTTTGAGAAGCCTTGCCTGTGAGTGTTCTCCAAAGCTTTCATTGAAATGAGCTTTCTCAACACTTAATGGTTCCTGAATTATTTGAAACCCACAGTGCCTCCAACTTAATCTTTGAAAAATGGCTAGATAAATACCATGAAATTTTTGAAATTCCCATGACCAGGTGGCACTGGAGAAACTTTGGAAGTCCTGTGGTTGATCATGTGTATACCAGAGAATGCCTTGTTTTACTGGGTTTTATGTAAATGGTGTAGAACAGAGATGCCAGTAATTAGTATCCTGCTGAGTAGTGGGCCTAGAGCAGTGGTGGGCAGGTGTGTGATAAAACACCATGGTGGGGCCAAATGGATTATGACTGACATAGTGCAGAAATCAGACACTTATATGTAAAGGCATTTTTTATATGGAGAGGTTTCAGGGCAATGTTCAGAATCAGTTAACTATGGTTATTGGGGCAAGCTATGTTGGATAGAAGCATGGTTGGTGCATTCTCCTGCAGACCCTGACCCACCACACGTGACAGAACTCCCTCCAGCACTGTATTCTAGTAGAACTCCTTGTATTTGGTGAAGCAAATACCAAATTCCCAGTGCAGCAGCAAGAAACACCACGAAAAGTGGAGGATGACCAAATGTCTTCAGAGTCCACACGAGGAGACACTTAGCCTCCAGTGGCCACAGTTTACCTACAAAGAGAGAATTCAGCACTGCTGCCTCATGGTCGTTGGAATATAAGAAACCATGTCTTCCAGGTCACATAGATGCAGACCCATCTTTGATGGTCTCACTACAAAGGAAGTTAAAGCTCATGACAACAACATATATTTCAAGTGCCCAACCTCAGAGGCAGTTTCCCAAGAAGTCTTAGGCCAGCAGAGCTCCATGTTTGTGGAGTGTTTACCCTGTTCTTTACTTTTGGAAACTCCTCTACCACCTCCAAGGTTGTGAACTCCCGAGCATATTCCATTCCAGATATGTATTCACAGATTTTCACACTTTTCTACTCTAATTGTGTCTTACTTGGGGCCAAGCTAATATCAAGGCATTGTTCTGAATGTGAGTGGAAAGATTTTTGTGTAACACATATTTACATACACATTCGATTCATTTTTCAATTTTCTATTTGAAATACTGAAGCCCTGAAACTAACACATACCCTACTATACTCTGACTTATAATTCTAATATGATGGTGAAAAATAACCCAAACAGAATAGAAATACGAGCAGTTCCGAGGAGGCATGGTGTATTGTTATAATTGGTTTTTGCATTATATAGTGTAGGAGTTATAAATCTAGTCAATTTTTTTGTTGAAATAGTTCTACATGTGTTTTTAAAATTAAAAAATATGTGAATTCCTGTCTCCCTTTCTCTGTAGCCTATTCAGCACATGTATTTTTATATGCAAATATAGAATTCTACCTGGTACAACACGTACATACTTGTGAGGTAACTGAATTGGCAGATGCAAATTGTGCTAAAGGATCACTCCTCCTAAATGCTGTTGGAACTGAAAATTCAACCTATGGGTGAGCTTCCTAGTTGAATATCATTATACATTAATTCATGTTCAGTAAAATGAATATTTTTCGATCTGTGGATTATATATATTTCATGACGAATTTCGATTGGCATATATATTGCTACTTTTTTTTCTTTTATTGGTTGCTCAAAACATTACAAATCTCTTGACATATAATATTTCTTACATTAGATTCAAGTGGCTTATGAACTCCCATTTTTAGCCCAAATAGAGATTACAGAATCACATCGGTTACACATCCACATTTTTACATAATGCCCTATTAGTTACTGTTGTATTCTGCTACCTTTCCTATACTCTACTATCTCCCCTCCCCTCCCTTCCTATCTTCTCTTTTTCCCCCATCTACTGTAATTCATTTCACTCCATGTTTATTTTCCCATTCCACTCACAACGATATGTAATTTTGTGTAACAATGAGGGTCTCCCTCCATTACCATGCAATTACCCTTTTCTCTTACTTACCCTCCCACCTCATGTCTCTGTTTAAAGTTAACCTTTTCTTCCTGCTATTGCTCCCTGCTCTGTTCTTAGTTGCTCTCATTATATCAAAGAAGACATTTGGTATTTATTTTTTAGGGATTGGCTATTTTCACTAAGCATAATCTTCTCCAGTGCCATCCATTTTTCTGCAAATTTTATGATTTTGTCATTTGTTAGTGCTGCGTAATACTTCATAGTGTATAGATGCCACATGTTTTTTATCCATTCATCTATTGAAGGGCATCTGGGTTGGATCCACAGTGTTTCAGTTGTGAATTGTACTGCTATGAAAATCGATGTGGTAGTATCCCTGTATTACTCTCTTTTAAGGTCTTCAGGGAATAGTCCAAGAAGGGCAATAGCTGAGTCAAATTGTGGTTCCATTCACAGCTTTCCCAGGAATATCCATACTGCTTTCCAAATTGGCCACACCAGTTTACAGTCCCACCAGCAATGTACAAGAGTATATTTTACCCCACATCCTTGCCAGCACTTGTTGTTTGACTTCATAATGGCTGCCAATTTACTGGAGTGAGATGGTATCTTAGGGTGATTTCGATTTGAATTTCTCTGACTGCTAGAAATGGTGAGCATTTTTTATGTACTTGTTGATTGATTGTATGTCCTCCTCTGAGAAGTGTCTGTTCAAGTCCTTGACCCATTTTTTTAATTGGGTTATTTGTTATCTTATTGTCTATTTTTTTGAGTTCTTTGTATATTCTGGATATTAGGGCTCTATCTGAAGTGTGAGGAGTAAAAATTTGTTCCCATAATGTATGCTCCTTATTTACCTCTCTTATTCTTTCTCTTGCTGAGAAAAAACTTTTCAGTTTAAGTAGTCCCATTTGTTGATTCTTGTTATTAACTCTTGTGCTATGGGTGTCCTATAAAGGAATTTGGAGCCCAACCCCATAATATGTAGATCAGAGCCAACTTTTTCTTCTATCAGACACAGAGTCTCTGATTTGATATCTAGCACCTTGATCCACTATGAGTTAACTTTTGTGCATGGCGACAGAAAGGAATTCAGTATCATTTTGTTGCATATGGATTTCCATTTTTCCCAACACCATTTGTTGAAGATACTATATTTCCTCCATTGCATGCTTTTAGCTCCTTTTTCAAATATAAGATAGTTGTAGCTTTTTGGATTAGTCTCTGTGTCCTCCATTCTGTACCATTGGTCCACCCGCCTGTTTTGGTACCAGTACCATGCTGTTTTTTTTTGTTGTTGTTGTTTTATTTTGTTTTTTTTTTAATTAATTTTATTGTAGGTTGTTCAAAACATTACATAGTTCTTGATATATCATATTTCACACTTTGATTCAAATGGGATATGAGCTCCCATTTTTACCCCATATACAGATTGCAGAATCACATCAATTGCACAACCATTGATTTACATATTGCCATTCTGGTGACTGTTGTATTCTTCTGCCTTTCCTATCCTCTACTATCCCCCCTCCCCCTCCCCTCCCCTCTTCTCTCTCTACCCCCTCTACTGTAATTCATTTCTCCCCCTTATATTTTCCCTCCTTTCCCCTCACTTCCTCTTGTATGTAATTTTGTATACCCCTGAGGGTCTCCTTCCATTTACATGCAATTTCCCTTCTCTCTCCCTTTCCCTCCCACCTCTCATCCCTGTTTAATGTTAATCTTCTTCTCATGCTCTTCGTCCCTACTCTGTTCTTAGTTACTCTCCTTATATCAAAGAAGACATTTGGCATTTGTTTTTAAGGGATTGGCTAGCTTCACTTAGCATAACCTGCTCTTATGCCATCCATTTCCCTCCAAATTCTATGATTTTGTCATTTCTTAATGCAGAGTAATACTCCATTGTGTATAAATGCCACATTTTTTTATCCATTCTTCTATTGAAGGGCATCTAGGTTGGTTCCACAGTGTTGCTATTGTGAATTGTGCTGCTATGAACATGGATGTAGCAGTGTCCCTATAGTGTGCTCTTTTTAGGTCTTTAGGGAATAGACCGAGTAGGGGAATAGCTGGATCAAATGGTGGTTCCATTCCAAGCTTTCCAAGAAATCTCCATACTGCTTTCCAAATTGGGCGCACCAATTTGCAGTCCCACCAGTAATGTACAAGAGTACCCTTTTCCCGACATCCTCGCCAGCACTTGTTGTTGTTTGACTTCCTAATGGCTTCCAATCTTACTGGAGTGAGATGGTATCTTAGGGTGGTTTTGATTTGCATTTCTCTGACTGCTAGAGATGGTGAGCATTTTTTATTATACTTGTTGATTGATTGTGTGTCCTCCTCTGAGAAATTTCTGTTCAGGTCCTTGGCCCATTTGTTGATTGGGTTATTTGTTATCTCATTGTCTAATTTTTTTAGTTCTTTGTATATTCTGAATATTAGGGCTTTGTCTGAAGTGTGAGGAGTAAAGATTTGTTCCCAGGACGTAAGCTCAATATTTACCTCTCTTATTGTTTCTTTTGCAGAGAAAATCTTTTTAGTTTGAGTAAGTCCCATTTGTTGATTCTAGTTATTAACTCTTGTGCTATGGGTGTCCTATTGAGGAATTTGGAGCCCGACCCCACAGTATGTAGATCATAGCCAACTTTTTCTTCTATCAGACGCCATGTCTCTGATTTGATATCAAGTTCCTTGATCCACTTTGAGTTATCTTTTGTGCATGGCGAGAGAAAGGGATTCAGTTTCAATTTGTTGCATATGGATTTCCAGTTTTCGCAACACCATTTGTTGAAGATGCTAGCCTTCTTCCATTGCATGCTTTTAGCCCCTTTATCGAATATAAGATAGTTGTAGTTTTGTTGATTGGTTTCTGTGTCCTCTATTCTGTACCATTGGTCCACCCGCCTGTTTTGGTACCAGTACCATGCTGTTTTTGTTACTATTGCTCTGTAGTATAGTTTGAAGTCTGGTATAGCTATACCGCCTGATTCACACTTCCTGCTTAGCAATGTTTTTGCTATTCTGGGCCTTTTATTTTTCCATATGAATTTCATGATTGCTTTCTCTATTTCTACAAGAAATGCCATTGGGATTTTGATTGGCATTGCATTAAACCTATTGAGAACTTTTGGTAATATGGCCATTTTGATGATGTTAGTTCTACCTATCCATGAACAGGGTATATTTTTCCATCTTCTAAGATCTTCTTCAATTCTCTGTTTAGGGTTCTGTAGTTTTGAATGTATTAGTCTTACACCTCTTTTGTTAGGTTGATTCCCATGTATTTTATTTTTTCTGAGGATATTGTGAATGGGGTGCTTGTCCTCATTTCCATTTCAGAGGATTTGTCGCTGATATACAGGAATGCCTTTGATTTATGCATGTTGATTTTATATCCTGCCACTTTGCTGAATTCATTTATTAGCTCTAATAGTTTCTTTGTAGACCCTTTTGGCTCTGCTAGGTATAGAATCATGTCATCTGCAAATAGTGATAATTTGAGTTCTTCTTTTCCTATTTTTATGACTTTAATTTCTTTCGTCTAATTGCTCTGGCCAGTGATTCGAGAACTATGTTCAACAGAAGTGGTGAGAGAGGGCATCCCTGTCTTGTTCCAGATTTTAGAGGGAATGCCTTCAGTTTTTCTCCATTCAGAATGATGCTAGCCTGAGGCTTAGCATAGATTGCTTTTACAATATTGACGTATGTTCCTGTTATCCCTAGTTTTTCTAGAGTTTTGAACATAAAGGGATGCTGTACTTTGTCGAATGCTTTTTCCGCATCTATCGAGATGATCATATGGTTCTTATTTTTAAGCCTATTGATGTGGTGAATAACATTAATTGATTTTTGTATATTGAACCAACCTTGCATCCCATGGATAAATCCTACCTGATGATGGTGCACAATTTTTTTGATATGTTTTTGTATCCGGTTCGCAAGGAGTTTATTGAGGATTTTTGCATCTAGGTTCATTAGAGATATTGGTATGTAGTTTTCTTTCTTTGGAGTGTCTTTGTCTGGTTTAGGAATCAGGGCGATGTTGGCCTCTTGGAATGAATTTGGAAGTTCTCCCTCTTTTTCATTTTCCTGAAATAGCTTGAAAAGTATTGGTATTAGTTCCTATTTAAAGGTTTTGTAAAACTCTGCTGTATACCCATCCGGTCCTGGGCTTTTCTTAGTTGGTAGTCTTTTGATGGTTTCTTCTATTTCCTCAATTGATATTGGTCTGTTTAGGTTGTCAATATCCTCCTGACTCAATCTGGGCAAATCATATGACTTAAGAAATTTATCGATGCCTTCACTATCTTCTATTTTATTGGAGTATAAGGATTCAAAATAATTTCTGATAATCTTCTGTATTTCTGAAGTGTCTGTTGTGATATTGCCTTTTTCATCCCGTATGCTAGTAATTTGAGTTGTCTCTCTTCTTCTCTTCGTTAGCGTGGCTGAGGGTCTGTCAATTTTATTTATTTTTTCAAACAACCAACTTTTAGTTTTGTCAATTTTTTCAATTGTTTCTTTTGTTTCGATTTCATTAATTTCAGCTCTGATTTTAATTATTTCTTGTCTTCTACTTTTTTACCGTTGTTTTGCTCTTCTTTTTTTAGGACTTTGAGTTGAAGTATTAGATCATTTATTTGTTGTTTTTTTTCTTTTTTTAAGGAATGAACTCCAAGCAATAAATTTTCCTTTTAGAACTGCTTTCAATGTGTCCCATAGATTCCGACATGTTGTGTCTGTGTTTTCATTTATCTCTAAGAATTTTTCAATTTCCTCCTTGATGTCTTCTATAACCCATTGATCATTCAGTAACCTATTTTTCATTCTCCAAGTGATGCATGATTTTTCCTTACTTCTTTTATCGTTGATTTTCAATTTCATTCCATTATGTTCAGATAAGATGCATGGTATTATCTCTACTCCTTTATATTGTCTAAGAGTTGCCCTGTGACATAATATAAAATCTATTTTTGAGAAGGATCCATGTGCTGCTGAGGAAAAAGTGTAACTGCTTGATCTTGGGTGGTATATTCTATATATGTCAATTAAGTCCAGGTTATTAATTATGTTATTGAGTTCTATAGTTTCCTTATTCAACTTTTCTTTGGAAGATCTATCCAGTGGTGAGAGAGGTGTGTTGAAGTCTCCCATAATTATTGTATGGTGGTCTATTAGACTCTTGAACTTGAGAAGAGTTTGTTTGATGAACATAGCTGCACCATTGTTTAGGGCATATATATTTATGATTGTGATGTTTTGTTGGTGTATGGTTCCCTTGAGCTGTATGTAGTGTCCCTCTTCATCCCTTTTGATTAACTTTGGCTTGAAATCTATTTTATATGATATGAGTATGGACACTCCTGCTTGTTTCCAAAGTCCATATGAGTGATATGATTTTTCCCAACCTTTCACCTTCAGTCTATGTATGTCTTTTCCTGTAAAATGCGTCTCCTGAAGGCAGCATATTGTTGGGTCTTGTTTTGTGATCCATTCTACTAGCCTGTGTCTCTTAATTGGTGAGTTTAAGCCATTAAGATTTTTGGTTATTATTTAGATATGAGTTGTTCTTCCAGCGATATTTGTTTATTTATGTTCCTAAACATGGTTTGTTTTCCTCTTTGATTATCCCCAGCCTTTACTGTACTCCCTCCCGCTGTTGGTTTTCATTGATATTTTCCATTTCCTCTTCCTGTAATATTTTGCCGAGGATGTTTTGAAGAGATGGTTTTCTAGCTGCAAATTCTTTTCACTTTTGTTTATCGTGGAAGGTTTTAATTGCATCTTCCATACTGAAGCTTAATTTTGCTGGATACACAATTCTTGGTTGGAACCCATTTTCTTTCAGTGTTTGAAATATGTTATTCCAGGATCTTCTAGCTTTCAGAGTCTGTTTTGAAAGATCAGCTGTTATCCTGATTGGTTTACCCCTAAATGTAATCTGCTTCTTTCTCTTGTAGCTTTTAAAATTCTCTCCTTATTCTGTATGTTGGGCATCTTCATTATAATGTGTCTAGGTGTGGATCTCTTATGATTTTGCACATTCGGCATCCTGTAGGCTTCTAGGATTTGGGATTCTGTCTCATTCTTCAAGTCTGGGAAGTTTTCTCGTATTATTTCATTGAATAGATTGCTCATTCCTTTTGTTTGGACCTCTATACCTTCCTGTATCCCAATGACTCTTAAGTTTGGTCTCTTAATGTTATCCCATATTCTTGAATGTTCTGCTCATGGTTTCTTAACAGCTTTGCTGAGCTGTCTATGTTCTTCTCCAGTTGAAATACTTTGTCTTCATTGTCTGATGTTCTATCTTCTAAGTGTTCTACTCTGCTGGTAGTATTCTCAATTGAGTTTTTAAGTTGGTTTATTGTTTCCTGCATTTCCAGGATTTCTGTTTGTTTGTTTTTTATAACCTCGATCTCCCTGTATAATTGATCTTTTGCTTCTTGGATTTGTTTATGTAATTCATTTTCGAAGTGGTTGAAGTGGTCTTTCGTTGTCTGATTTTGCTGTCTAATGTCTTCCTTGAGACTCCAGATTATCTGAAGCATGTATATCCTGAATTCTTTATCTGACATTCCATCTGCTGCAGATATTACCTCTTCTAAAGTTGAGTTGACCTGCATTGCTTGTGGTCCTTTCTTTCCTTTTCTTTTCATACTGATCGCGTTTCTTTCTGCTTGGTGAAACTGTTGTGTTATTGATTTTTCCCCCTATATATTTATATTGCTCTTGTATAGTTGCAAAGTTTCCCTCGCAGGCTTTGGCGGTGGTTCTGCCCCTCCTCCAATTGGGGCAATGTGCCTACCACGCCGGCAGCTCGCTGTGCCTGTACTTTCGGTGGGCCTGTTCTTTCGGTGGTCACAGGTCCGCCTATCTTGCAGGCGTGAGCAGCGGCTCTGCCCCTCCGCTGGCTAGGCCTGTTCTGTCTGTCGTTTGCAGGTCTGTCTACCTAACAGGCGCTGGTGGCGGCCCTGCCCCTCCTCCAACCGGGGTGATGTGTCAGACGGGCCACTGGGCGTGTTTTGTCAGTGGTCACGGTACCGCATACCTTGCAGGTGCGTGGGGCAACAGTGCCCCTCCGCAGGTTTCTGGGCCTGACCTGCCGGTGGGTCGCAGGTCATTCATTTTTTAGTTCTAGTAGTTTTTGTAGACCCTTTTGTGTCTTCTATGTTTAGAACAATGTCACCCGAAAAATAGTGATAATTTACGTTGTTATTTTCCTATTTTTATGCCTTTTATTTCTTTAGTCTGTCTAATTGCTCTAGCCAGTGTTTTGAGAACTATATGGAATAGAAGTGGTGAGAGAGGGTATCCCTGTCTTGTTCCAGATTTTAGAGGAAATGCCTTCAATTTTTCTGAATTCATAATGATGCTAGCTGAGGCTTTGCATAGATAGCTTTTACAATGTTGAGGTAATTTCCTGTTATCCCTAGTTTTTCTAATGTTTTGAACATAAAGGGATGCTGTACTTTGTCAAGTGCTTTTTTTGCTTCTAATGAGATGATCATATGGTTCTTATCTTTAAGTCTATTGATGTGGTGAATAACATTTATTGATTTCCGTATATTGAACCATTGTTGCATCCCAGGGATGAATCCTACTTGATCATGTTGCATAATTTTTTTGATGTGCCTTTGTATTCGATTCGCCAGAATTTTATTGAGGATTTTTGCATGTAGGTTCATCAGATATATTGGTCTGTAGTTTTCTTTCTTTGAGGTGTCTTTTTCTGATTTCGGAATCAGCGTGATGTTGGCCTCATAGAATGAATTTGGCAGAGCTCCCTCTTTTTCTCTATCCTGAAATAACTTGAAAAGTATTGGTATTAAATCTTCTTTAAACGTTTTGTAAAACTCCGCTGTATAGCCATCCGTTCCTGGGCTTTTCTTGGTTGGTAGTCTTTTGATTGCTTCTTCTGTTTCATCCATTGACATTGGTCTGTTTAAATTGTGTGTATCCTCCTGACTCAGTCTGGGCAAATCATATGACTTAAGAAATTTGTTGATGTCTTCACTATATTCTATTTTATTGGAATATAGGTTTTCCAAATAATTTCTAATTGTCTTCTGTATTTCGGAAGCATCTGTTGTAATATAGCCTTTTTCATCCCATATGTTAGTAATTTGAGTTCTCTCTCTTCTTCTCTTCATTAGCATGGCTAAGGGTCTGTCGAACATATATATTTTTTCGAAGAACCACCTTTTAGTTTTGTTAATTTTTTCAATAGTTTCTTTTGTTTCAATTTCGTTGATTTCTGCTCTGATTTTAATTATTTCTTGCCTTCTGCTACATTTTCTGTTGTTTTGCTCTTCCTTTTCTAGGGCTTTGAGTTAAAGTGTGAGCTCATTTATTTGTTCGGTTTTACTTTTTTTCAGGAATGACCTCCAGGCAATGAATTTCCCTCTTAAAACTGCTTTCATTGTGTCCCATAGATTCCGATATGTTGCGTCTGTATTTTCATGTATCTCTAAGAATTTTTGGATTTCCTCCTTTATATCTTCTGTAACCCACTGATCATTCAGTAACATATTGTTCATTTTCCATGTGATGTAGGATTTTTCCTTCCTTCTTTTATCATTGATTTCCAGTTTCATTCCATTATGATCAGATAAAATGCATGGTATTATCTCTACACCTTTATATTTACTGAGGGTTGCCCTATGGCATAATATATGGTCTATTTTTGAGAAGGATCCACGTGCTACTGAGAAAAAAGTATATCCACTTGATGATGGTTCATATATTCTATATATGTCAGTTACATGTAGGTTATTGATTGTGATATTGAGTTCTATACTTTCTTTATTCAACTTTTGTTTGCAGGATCTGTCCAATGGTGAGAGAGGTGTGTTGAAGTCTCCCATAATTATTGTGTTGTGTTCTATTTCATTCTGGAACTTGAGGAGAATTTTTTTTTTGAAAGTTGCAGCACCATTATTTGGTGCATAAATATTGATAATTTTTATGTTTTGTTGGTGAATGGTTCATTTTAACAGTATATAATGTCCTTTCTTATCACTTTTGATTAAATTAGTCTTGAAGTCGATTTTATTCGATATGAGGATGGCCACCCCTGCTTGCTTACGAGGACCATTGCATGGTATATTTTTTCCAAAACTGCACCTTCAGCCTGTATATCTTTTCCATTCAGATGTGTCTCCTGGAGGCAACATATTGTTGGATTCGTTTTTAATCCAAGTTACCAGCCTGTGTCGCGTTATTGGAGAGTTTAAGCCATTAACATTTAGAGTCACTATTAATATATGGTTTGTACTGCCACCCATAATTGATGATTCATCTTTTTTTTTAATTTAGTTTGTTTCTCCATGATTAGCTTTTCCCCCACCCTCTGTCATTACTGAGGCACTTCCCACTGATGGTTTTGGTTGTTGATTTTCATTTCTTCTTCGTGTATTGTTTTGCTCAAGATGCTTTGCAATGCTGCTTTTCTGGCTACAAATTCTTTTAGCTTTTGTTTATCATGAAATATTTTTTTTCATTGTCATACCTGAAGCTTAATTTTGCTGGATACAGAATTTTTGGTTAGCATTCATTGTCTTTCAGTGTTTGAAATACGTTGTTCAAGGATCTTCTCGCTTTCAGCGACTGTGATGAAAAATCCCTTCTCAACCTTTTTGGTTTACCCCTTAATGTAATCTGCCTCCTTTCTCTTAGAGCTTTTAATATTTTCTCTTTGTTTTGTATATTGGATATCTTCAAAACGAAGTGTCTTGGTGTTGATCTACTGTGATTTTGTGTGCTCGGTGTCCTGTAAGCATGTCCAATTTGTATATCCGTTTACTTTGTAATTCTGGAAATATTTCTGTAATTATTTCATTCAATAGATTACTCATTTCATTGGTTTGAATCTGTGTACCTATCCAGATGACTCATAAATTTGTTTTTTTATGTTATCCCATATCTCTTGGATGTTTTACTCATGATTTTTTACCAGCCTTTCTGTGTTGGCTAGATTCATTTCAAGATGATATATCTTGTCTTCATTATCGAACATTCTGTCTTCTACTTGCTCCACAGTGTTAGTGATACTCTCAATTGACTTTTTAATTTGGTTTATCGTTTCCTTCATTTCTAGTATTATTGTTTGATTTTTTTATAATCTCTATCTCCTGATAAAGATTCATAACTTCTTCTTTTATCTGTTTATGTAATTCATTTTCAATGTGTTCTTTCACTGTTTGGATTTGCTGTCTCGTATCCTCTTTAAGTTTCCATTCCATCTGTCTAAGGTATTCCTTGAGTTCTTTATATGACCATTTTTCTGATGACTATAGGTCCTCCTGAATATTTAGGCTGTCCTTCATTGTTTGTACTTATTTTCTTCCTTTATTTTTTTGTGCTGCTCATGTTACTTCTTGCTCTGTTTCACTGCTGAGTTACTGTTTACTCTTATAAATTTATTTGATGCTTGGGAGGAAAGATATTAGAAGGAAAGGGAAGAAGTCACTAAAGAGAATGAGAGTAGGCAGGTAGAATTAAAGGAAGGGGAAATAAGAAAATTGAAAAGAAATGATAAGAAAAAAGAAAAAAAATTGAAAAGAAAGAAAGAAAGAAAAAAATTTAAAAATAATGATCATTTAAAAAATGAATATTAAAATTTAAAATAATAATAATAATAATAAAATAAAAATATTTTAAAAATGAAAACATTTTAAAACGTTAAAGTACAACAACAACAAAAAAAATGAATTCACATAAACAATCTAAATGCCACACTCAGTAGGCCTCAAGTTGGAGAAGCAGAGCAGTATTAAGGGCAGGCCTATTTTTTCACTTCTGTTTCACAGGAAGGTAGTCCAGGCCACCCTGATTTTAGGCAAATGAGGGGCAAGGGAGCTTATTTTGGACACGGACGTGGGGTGTGTACCTCTTGGGAACCTCCAGCCGGAGGTTATGATGAGTGTCTACATGGAAGAAGATGAGGGCCATGTTGGGGTGTTTTGGTTTTAGCTGTGATCATTTGCATGGCGGTAGGAAGAGAAGACTGGGTCCACCTGGGCTTGAACTCTTGTGTGATTCAACATAGAGACTGAGATCTGGAATTGACCTCAGAGAAGTATTGCCATGAATTGTGTTGGGATTTTAGAAGGCCATGCATGAGAGTCGCCCTTGGAAAGTGAGATCTAGGCCCAAGGTGGCTTTCCACAGAGCAAAGGGAATCTCAGCCAGGATATCACATGATTTTATTCTGAAAGACTTGGCAGCCATAGTTGAGAGTCAAAGGCTCATGGACCTCACATTATAGACCTCAATGGACCTGGCTTCATGTGACCTTTTGGCCACCCTTTGGGAAGCCTTGCCTCTGAGAGTTCTCCAGAGCTTTCATTGAAATGAGCTTACTCAACATTTAATGGTTAATGAATGAATTGAAACCCACAGTGCCTCCAACTTCATCCTTGAAAATTGGCCAGATAAAAACCATGAAATTTTTGAAATTCCCAAGACTAGGTGTCACAGGAGAACCTTTGGATGTCCTCTAGCTGATCATGAGAATACAAGACAATGCCTTTATTGACTGGTTTACATGAAAATGGTGTATACCAGAGATGCCAGTAAGTTGGAGCCTGCTGAGTAGTGTTCCTAGAGTCGTGGTGGCCAGGTGTGTGATAAAAAATCTCTGGTGTTGCCATGTTTATCTGCCATTGGTGTCCAAATATCTTGTGACTGACATTTTGCAGCCAGTAGACCCTTATATGTAAAAGCATCTTGTTATATGGAGAGGTTTTAGGGCAATGTTCAGAATCAGGTTGCTATGGTCAATGGAGCAAGCTATGTGGGATAGAAGCCTGGTTGGTGCATTCTCCAACAGAACCCGACCCACCACAACTGACAGAATTCCCTACAGCACTGTGTCCCAGGTGAACGCTTTTTATTTCATGAAGCAAATACCACACTCCTAGTGCAACAGCAAGAAACACCATGAAGAGTGGAGGATGAACAAATGGCTTCACAGTCCACATGAGGAGACACTTGCCCTCAGTGGCCACAGTTTACCTACACAGAGAAAATTCAGCACTGCTGCCTCATGTTCATTGGAAAATAAGAAACCATGTCATCCATGTCACATAGATGCAGACCCAGCTTTGATGGTCTCACTACAAAGGAAGCTAATGCTCCTGACAACAAAATATATTTCAAGTGCCCAACCTCAGAGGTAGTTTCTCCAGATGTTGGGCCGGCAGAACTTCATGTTTGTGGAGTGTTTACCCTGTCCCTTACTTTTGGAAACTCCTCTACCACCTCCAAATTTGTGAACTCCTGAGCATTTTCTATTCCAGATATGTATTCACAGATTTTCTAACTCTTCTCCTCTAATTGTGTCTTACATGGGGCGAAGGTAATGCCAAGGCATTGTTCTGAATGAGAGTGGGAAGATTTTTATGTAGCACATATTTGCATACACATTGGATACATTTTCCAATTTTCCATTCGAAATACTGAATCCCTGACACTAACAAATTCCCTTCTAGACTTTTACTTATAATCTTAATATGATGCAGAAAAGTAACCCAGACAAAATAGAAATACAAGAGGTTCACAGGAGGCATGGTGTATAGTTGGATTTGCCTTTCGTATGATAAATGGTAGGTGTTATAAATCAAGCCAATTTTAATTGAAATAGTTCTCCATGTGTTTTAAAAGTTAACAAATATGTGAATAACTGTCTCCCTTTCTCTGTAGCCTATTCAGCACATGTATTTTTTATGCACATATTGAACAGGTAATCTCAGGCTGTCATTCGCCTGTGTCTCGGAGACAAATTACTCAGGCCTGCTCCTATCAGAACATACACCAAGCCCAGAGCGGCCGAATTCTGGCTCCTGGAACTGATCAGGCCGAGGGATAAAGAACCTGCGGAAACTGCTTCTCGGTCTAGGTCTTGCTGAATACTGTGGAGGTAAATACCTACTGAGCCTTCATAGGCAGTGGCAACAGGATTGAGACGGGGCTTGTGAGGGCCGGTCAGGACTCACCCATTGCTTTGTTCATCCGGCAAAGGGAACGAAATGCTGCCATTCGCATGGGATACCAACATGTTAGAGATCTGAAGTCATCACAAAGTGGCGGAGGAGATAACTTCATCGATACCAGCGGTGAGAGAAACAGTTGGTCTCCTGGTAAAAAAAGTGAGTCACAAACACCCGAGTCTCTCTCACTTTGTCTTCAAGCTAGAGGGACAGAGCAGAGACACCGCTCACGCCCGGCACTGGCCCAGCGACCCGCAGGCGTGGTAGTCACGTCATCCCAATTGGAGTAGGGACAGAGCAGAGCCGCCGCCCGTGCCCGGAACAGGCCCATCGACCAGCAGGCTTGGTAGTCACGTCACCCCAATTGGAGTAGGGGCAGAGCAGAGCCACAGCCTATGCCCAGAACAGGCCCAACGACCTGCCAGTGTGGTAGACACGGCACCCCTATTGGAGTAGTGGCAGAGCAGAGCCTTCTCCCGTGCCCATTACAAGCCCATCGGCCCACCAGCATGGTTGTTAGGTCACCCCAATAGGAATAGGGGCAGAGCAGAGCCACCACCCATGCCCAGAACAGGCCCAGCAACCCGCCGGCGAGGTAGTCACATCACCCCAATTGGAGTAGGGGCAGAGCAGAGTGACCAACCTCGCCCACAACGTAGGCAACCGAACAGCGAAACAGGCCAAGTGGCCTGCGGGCACGGCAGACACATAACCCCATTTGGAGTAGGGGCAGAGCAGATCCACTGCCCGTGCCCACAAAATAGACAGACCTGCGACCGACCAGCAAAGAGGCTCAGCGTCCTGCCGGCATGGTAGACACATCATCCTAATTTGAGTAAGGGCAGAGTAGAGCTGCCGCCCGCACCTGCAAGGTAGGAAGACCTGCAATGGATCAGCAGAACAGGCTGAGGGGTCCGTGGGCGTTGTAGACACGTCACACCAAATGGAGGAAGGGCAGAGCAGAGCCACTGCCCGCGCCTGCATTGTAGACAGACCTGCGACCAACCAGCACAACAGGCCCAGCAGCCCGTCAGCGTGGTAGATAGATCACCCCAATTGGAGGAGCAGAACAGCCGCCCCCCGCTACTTCAAGGGAGACTTTTCAACTATACAAGAGCAATATAAGTATATAGGGGGAAAATTTCAAAAACACAACAGTTTCAACAAGCAGAGAGAAACGCGAGCAGTATGAAAAGACAAGGAAAGAAAGGACCACAAGCAATGCAGGTAAACACAATTTTAGAAGAGGTAATAGCTGCATCAGATGGAATGTCAGATAAAGAATTCAGGATACTCAGGCTTTAGATGATCTGGAGTCTCAAGGAAGACATTAGACAACAAAATCAGACAATTAAAGATCACTTCGACAATGAATTACATAAACAAATCCAAGAAGCAAAAGATCAACTATATAGGGAGAAAGAGGTTGTAAAAACAAACAAACAGAAATCCTAGAATTGCAGGAAGCAATAAACCAACTTAAAAACTCAATTGAGAATACTACCAGCAGAGTAGAACACTTAGAACATAGAACATCAGACAATGAAGACAAAGTATTTCAACTTGAAAAGAACATAGACAGCTCAGCAAGACTGTTAAGAAACCACGAGCAGAACATCCAAGAAATATGGGATAACATAAAGAGGCCAAACTTAAGAGACATTGGGATACAGGAAGGTATAGAGGTCCAAACAAAAGGAATGAGCAACCTATTCAATGAAATAATATGAGATAACTTCCCAGACTTGATAAATAAAAAAGAATCCCAAGTCCTAGAAGCCTACAGGATGCCGAATGTGCAAAATCATAAGAGAGCCACAACTAGACACATTATAATGAAGATGCCCAACAAACAGAAAAAGGAGAGAATTTTAAAAGCTACAAGAGAAAGGAAGCAGATTACATTTAGGGGTAAACCAATCAGGATAACAGCTGATCTTTCAAAACAGACTCTGAAAGCTAGAAGATCCAGGAATAACATATTTCAAACACTGAAAGAAAATGGGTTCCAACCAAGAATTGTGTATCCAGCGAAAGTAAGCTTCAGGATGGAAGATGCAATTAAAACCTTCCACGATAAACAAAAGTGAAAAGAATTTGCAGCTAGAAAACCATCTCTTCAAAACATCCTCGGCAAAATATTACAGGAAGAGGAAATGGAAAATATCAATGAAAACCAACAGCGGGAGGGAGTACAGTAAAGGCTGGGGATAATCAAAGAGGAAAACAAACCATGTTTAGGAACATAAATAAACAAATATCGCTGGAAGAACAACTCATATCTCAATAATAACCATAAATGTTAATGGCTTAAACTCACCAATGAAGACACACTGGCTAGTAGAATTGAACAAAAAACAAGACCCAACAATATACTGACTACAGGGGATGCATTTGATAGGAAAATGCATACATAGACTGACGGTGAAAGTTTGGGAAAAATCATATCACTCATATGGACTTCGGAAACAAGAAGGAGAGTCCATACTCATATCAAATAAAATAGATTTTAAGCCAAAGTTAATCAAAAGGGATAAAGAGAGACACTACATACTGCTCAAGGGAACCATACACCAACAAGACACAGCAATCGTTAATATATATGCCCCGTACAATGGTGCAGCTATGTTCATCAAAGAAACTCTTCTCAATTTCAATAGTCTAATAGACCACAATACAGTAATCATGGGAGCCATGAACACACCTCTCTCACCACTGGACAGATCTTCCAAACAAAAGTTGAATAAGGAAACTATAGAACTCAATAACACAATTAATAACCTAGACTTATTTGAGATATGTAGAATATAACACCCAACATCAAGCAGTTCCCTTTTTTCTCAGCAGCACATGTATCCTTGTAAAAAATAGATCATATATTATGTCACAGGGCAACTCTTAGACAATATAAAGGAGTACAGTTAATACCATGCATATTATCTGATCATAATGGAAGGAAACTAAAAATCAATGATAAAAGAAAGAAGGAAAAATCATGCATCACTTGGAGAATGAACAATAGGTTACTGAGTGATCAATGGGTTATAGAAGACATCAAGGAGGAAATTTAAAAATTCTTTGAAATAAATGAAAATGCAGACACAACATACCGGAATCTATGGGACACATTAAAAGCAGTTCTAAGAGGAAAATTCATTGCTTGGAGTTCATTCCTTAAAAAGGAAACAATAAACAAATAAATGATCTCATACTTCATCTCAAAATCCTAGAAAAAGAAGACGAAAGCAACAGCAAATGAATTAGAAGGCAAGAAATAATTAAGATCAAATGTGAAATTAATGAAATTGAAACAAAAGAAACAATTGAAAAAACTTGACAAAAGTAGAAGTTGGTTCTTTGAAAAAATAAATATAATTGACAGACCCTTAGAAATGATAACAAAGAGAAGAAGACAGAGAACTCAAATTACTAGAATAAGGGATTAAAAAGGAAATATCACAACAGATATTTCAGAAATACAGAAGATAATCAGAAATTATTTTGAATCCTTATACTCCAATCAAATAGAAGACAGTGAAGGCATCGATAAATTTCTTAAGTCATATGATCTGCCCATATTGAGTCAGGAGGATATAGCAACATAAACACACCAATATCAATTGAGGAAATAGAAGAAACCATCAAAACACTACCAACTTAGAAAAGCCCAGGACCGTATAGGTATACAGCAGAGTTTAACAAAACCTTTAAAGAGGAACTAATACCAATATTTTTCAAGGTATTTCAAGAAAGTGAAAAAGAGGGAGATCTTCCAAATTCATTCTACGAGGCCAACATCACCCTGATTATTACAGCAGACAAAGACACTTCAAAGAAAGAAAACTACAGACCAATATCTCTAATGAACCTACATGAAAAAATCCTCAATAAAATTCTGGCGAATTGGATACAAAAAAAATATCAAAACAATTGTGAATCCTGATCAAGTAGAATTCATCCATGTGATGCAAGGCTGGTTCAATATACGGAAATCAATAAATGTTATTCACCACATCAATAGACTTAAAAATAAGAACCATATGATCATCTCGATAGATGCAAAAAAAGCATTCAATAAAGTACAGCATTCTGTTATGTTCAACACTCTAGAAAAACTAGTGATAAGAGGAACATACCTCAATATTGTAAAAGCAATCTATGCTAAGCCTCAGGCTAGCATCATTCTGAATGGAGAAAAATTGAAGGCATTCTCTCTAAAATCTGGAACAAGACAGGGATGCCCTCTCTCACCACTTCTGTTCAACATAGTTCTCGAAACACTGGCCAGAGCAATTAGACAGACGAAAGAAATAAAAGGCATAAAAATTGGAAAAGAAGTACTTAAATTATCACTTTTGCAGATCACATGATTCTATATCTAGCAGTCCCAAAAGGGTCTACAAAGAAACTAATGGAGCTAATAAATGAATTCAGAAAAGTGGCAGGATATAAAATCAACATGTATAAATCAAAGGCATTCCTGCATATCGGCGACAAATCTTCTGAAATGGAAATGAGGACAACCACTCCATACATAATATCCTAAAAAAATAATAATAATAATTAGGAATCAACCTAACAAAAGATGTGAAAGTCTTATACAATGAAAACCACAGAACCCTAAAGAGAGAAATAGAAGAAGATCTTAGAAGATGTAAAAACATATCCTGTTCATGGATAGGCAGAACTAACATCATCAAAATGGTGATATTACCAAAAGTTCTCAATAGGTTTAATGCAACAATGCCAATCAAAATCCAAACGGCATTTCTTCTAGAAATAGAGAAAGCAATCATGGAATTCATATGGAAAAATAAAAGACACAGAATAAAAAAAAAACAATACTAAGCAGGAAGTGTGAACCAGGCGGCCTAGTGATACCAGACTTCAAACTATACTACAGAGCAATAGTAACAAAAATAGCATGGTACTGGTACCAAAACAGGAGGGTGGACCAATTGTTCAGAATAGAGGACACAGAAACCAAGCCAGGAAACTACAACTATCTTATATTTAATGGAGGGGCTAAAAGCATGCAATGAAGGAATATAGCATCTGCAAAAAAGGGTGCTGGGAAAACTTGGAATCCATATGTAACAAAATGAAACTGAATCCCTTTCTCTCGCCATGCACAAAAGATAACTCAAAATGGATCAAGGAGCTTGATATCAAATCAGAGACATGGCGTCTGATAGAAGAAAAAGTTGGCTACGATCTACATACTGTGGGGTCGGGCTCCAAATTCCTCAATAGGACACCCATAGCACAAGAGTTAATAACTACAATCAACAAATGGGACTTACTCAAACTAAAAAGGTTTTTCTCAGCAAAAGGAACAATAAGAGAGGTAAATAGGGAGCCTATATCCTGGGAACAAATCTTTACTCCTCACACTTCACATAGAGCCCTAATATTCAGAGTATACAAAGAACTGAAAAAAATAGACAATAAGATAACAAATAACCCAATAAACAAATGGGCCAAGAACCAGAACAGACACTTCTCAGAGAAGGACATACAATCAAAAAACAAGTACATGAAAAAATGCTCACCATCCCCAGCAGTCAGAGAAATGCAAATCAAAACCACCCTAAGATACCATCTCATTCCAGTAAGATTGGCAGCCATTATGAAGTCAAACAACAACAAGTGCTGCTGAGGATGTGGAGAAACAGGTACACTTGTACATTATTGGAGGCACTGCTAATTGGTGCAGCCAATTTGTAAAGCATTATGGAGATTTCTTGGAAAGCTGGGAATGGAACTACCATTTGACCCAGCTATTCCTCTTCTCGGTCTATTCCCTAAAGACCTTAAAAGATCATGCTACAGGGACACTGCTACATTGATGTTCATAGCAGCACAATTCACAATAGCAAGACTGTGGAACCAACCTAGATGCCGTTCAATAGAAGAATGGATAAAAAAATGTGGCATTTATACACAATGGAGTATTACTCTGCTTTAAAAAATGACAAAATCATAGAATTTGCAGGAAAATAGATGGCATTAGAGCAGATTATGCTAAGTGAAGCTAGCCAATCCCTAAAAAACAAATGCCAAATGCCTTCTTTCATAAAAGGAGAGTAACTACGAACAGAGTAGGCATGAAGAGCATGAGAAGAAGATTAGTATTAAATAGGGATGAGAGGTGGGAGAGAAAGGGATAGAGAAGAGAAATTGCATGGAAATGGAAGGAGACCCACAGGGTTATATAAAATTACATAAAAGAGGATGTGAGGGGAAAGGGAAAAATAATACAAAAAGAGAGAAATTTATTACAGTAGAGGGGGTAGAAAGAGAAGAGGGGAAGAGAGGGGAGAGGAGGAGGGATAGTAGAGGATAGGAAAGGCAGCAGAATACAATAGACACTAGTATGGCAATGTGTAAATCAATTGATGTGTAACTGATGTGATTCTGCAATCTGTATACGGGGTAAAAATGGGAGTTCATAACCCACTTGAATCAAAGTGTGAAATATGATATATCAAGAAATATGTAATGTTTAGAACAACCATAAAAAAAATTAAAAAAAAAAAAGGAAACTAACTTCGGTGAATGAGGCACGCGAATCCTAATATTTCTACAGTAACTTACCAAGTTTAACATCAATGCAAGTAGATTCCAATGGAACATATTGTGTATTTTTACGTTAATTTTTATTCAAAACTGGTACATTACAATTTCATCAGTTTATGCACATCATAGGATATATATTTCATAATCAATTTAGCAAATTTATAGGCATTTGTTTCACTTTCAATCTCTTCCTGCTTCAGAACACATGTATTCCTCCATATTTCTTGACTGGTCTTTGCATGAGAATTCTTTCCGAACACATTATTTTCGATTTCTATAATCACTTTTGAAGCAAACTTCACACACTCTTCATGATAAACCAAAACACTAATATTACCATTAGATGTATAACTGGTTGGAATGAATGAATGTATATCAATATAAGATTTATTGTATATTTTCAGATATCAATTCAATCCATTATTTAAAGTTGGAACCAGTTATATTATTTATTCACAGTATGGTGTATTCATGCTTAATCTCTATATTCATGGACACAGGGTACACCTCTTTGTATCCCCAATAATAATTTTATGTCTTCAATATATTGCTCCCAGAAATGGTGGTAGAAATACTCATGTCACCTGATCTACATATACATTTTATCACAGTAATATTCTGGACAAAAAATGTAAAGGTCACACTTATGATTGTACCAAAGACTAAATGAAAAGAGATCATGGATTACTAAAAACATCCATGTCCAGGTTGCCTAATGCTCTCAAATGTCAATCCTATTAGTTACTAGATATTTGTTTCTTCCTAAGTTTATATATTCAAACTCAACCCTGGTGAAAATGTCTACTCCTATCACTCACTTAATACTTTGCCTGATTTCATAATGTCTCTATTGATATCTGCTTTTCTACATATTTTCCCAATTTCATCATAGTGACTGACTCTTCATATGTGCTGACATTTACATTCACTCTCTAACCGAAACCCTATAGCTAAAGAATTTTTAGTCCCAATCCTACACTCATTCTTCTTCCTAAACCTACCGACTATCTTCCTAATCCTACCGACTATCCCTTTGGATTGGATGTTCTCTTCTACATTCAAACATCCAAGGTACAAGGTTCTATGCCATTGTATATCAAATTGTCTGAGACATCTTTGCAGAATATAATTAAAAACTAAGTATCCCAATTAAGGGCCCAATGCCCTTCTGGGTTTCAAATCATACCTAGATTTCTGTTTTCATACTTATATTTCACCTCGATATTCTTGTAAATATCGCAGGTTCCCAATACCATTATTTATCGCACAGAATGATTGCTAACCCAAATCGAACCTGTTATTAACCCTAAACATACACTGTTCCCTCAATCTCATTTTACAGAAGAGCAGGGAGAGAGTCGTTCTTACAATACAGGAAAGTAGGGGACATTCCACCTGTTGAGAACCTCAAAGGTCCATTCAAAATGATACCTGGAGAAGATATAGGCAGCTATGAAGGACCTGAGAGAGCAAAAGTCATCTTCCATGGCAAACAACCTGGTCAGGATGAAGGGATGTGTCTGAATCAGCCTCTCTCTTTTTATTGTAGAGAAGATGGACCAAACCAGGCCTCTGTCGAGAGCTGCTGCTGGGTGCCTATGGTTGACATACCATTCTACCTTGTGAAAGTGTCACAGGAAGTAGGGGCAGCCTCCATCTCATGGGACACTTGGAAGCAACTGTTAGGACAAAGTGGTCGCCAAGGCAGTGACCTCATTCAGTTCCAAAGAAAGTGACATACCTCATTTCCTTGGTGATGGAACTCTCTGAACTTTTGTATCCAAGAATCCAGGCACCCCGAGGCAGCCCCAGTTCCAGTGGGCTCACTTGTTTGGATTTACCAAGGACAGAGTCAGTCTTTCTTGGTACCTACTGATGTGAGGATGGCCAAATGCCAGGAGAGCTCTGAAGAGGGACCTTTCCAGAAGAAGCAGGTAGTGGCTCACCCCTTTTTCTTGACAACTTCACAGAGTTGGCCAAGGAAACCAGATCTGAGAGAGGTCAGGCCATGTCCTGAGAATAGGTAGGAAAGTTGGTTTGTTTGGTTTGGAGTGGATTGTTTTTAGTAAGTCGTTTGACCAGGTGAGTGTTTCTATGTCTGTGTATCCCACTGTGTCCGTTGTTGTAGACATTAGAAAAGAGAATGCATTAATGAATGCCTCCAGTCTAGTATAAATCTTCCCATAATTCATCCTGCCCAATTTATGAATGGACTGCAGCTTGTCTTATGGAGAGGCAATACCTTCTATCTTCCTAAGTTCCTGTTTTCTTCCTGAATTCTGGCCACTCTCCAGAATAGGCTCATGGTTTTGTGTCCAAGATATGTACCACTCCAAGCTCTGTGACATGGCCATGTACTGGATAGCTGAAGAGAATGACCAGCCTTTCAGAGAACTCAGATATCAGTGTGAACAGGAACGTCTCAGTGGAAAAACCCTGCTTTGGGCCTTTTGCTTACCTATTGTTCTGTTGCACTGAATGTCAGGAAAGACTTTGTCTCAGGCCACCCTTTTGTGAAGCCTGAAGAAAACAATTTTCAAATGGAAATGAATGGGCATCACCTGTGGCTCTTTGTTTAATTGCTTTGGAAAGGGATGTGGCTGAATTAGCCTCTTGGCCTTGTGTGTGGCTGTGACTTACATTCTCAGCACCTGATGGATCTAAAGAATAATCCCATGTGTGCATCAAAAACCATAATGGCAAAAAGATCAGTCATTGTGGATAAAGTCTCTTGCCTTCCTCTGTTAGGTTCCTGACCTCCGTCAAGTGAGAAAATGGATTCTTTGGGTCAAATGAGTTCCTCAAAGCCCTGCAGAGGTGCTTGGGGTTTCGCATGACTCCAAATCACAAAGAATCTATACCTGAAAATCAGTAGGCCTCACATTGGAGAAACAGAGCATTATTAATGACAGGCTTATTTGATCACTCCTGGTTCACAGGAAGGGTGTCCAGGCCACCCTGACTTTAGGCAAATGAGGGCCAAGTGAGCTTATTTTGGACACTTTCTTGGGCTTCGCCCCTCATGAAAATCTTCAGCCAGACATTACGATGAATGACAATATGTAAGAAGATGAGGGCCATGTGGGAGTGTTTTCGTTTTAATTTTGGTCATTTGTGTGGCGGTTGGAAGAAATGACTGGGTCCACCTGGGCTTGAACTCTGGTGTGATTCCCCTTAGAGACTGAGTTGTGGAACTGACCTTAGAGAAGTATTGCATTGAATTTTGTTGGGATTTTAGGAGGCCACGCATAAGAGTCACCCTTGGAACTGAGATCTAGGCCCAGGGTTGCTTTCCACAGATTTTTCAGTTCCTGAAAGAAGTGACCTCACCTCACTTTCTTGGTGATGGAACTCTCTGATCTTGGGATCCAGGAATTCAGGCACAAAAGCCAGGGCCAGTTCCAGTCCGAGTGGTCTCATTTGTTTGGATTTACAAAGGACAGAGTCAGTCTCTCTTGGTACCTACTAATGTGAGGATGGCCAAACAGCAGGAAATCTCTGAAGAGGGGCCTTTCCTGAGAAAGCAGGTAGTGGCTCACAGCTGGCTCCTGACAATTTCATAGAGTTGGCCATGGAGTCCAAATCTGAGACAGGAGTGGCCATTTCGGGGGAACATAGTATGGCCCAAAAGTCAGAGGACACTCCAGATAGTCAAAGACCTACTTGGCGGAAGGAGGTCCCTTTGTAGGTTTGGTTGTAGGTTTGTGGTTTTGTCTCATGTTCTGAGAATAGGCAAGGAAGGCAGTTTGTTTGGTTTGGAGTGAACTGTTTCTAGTAAGTCGTTTGGCAAGGCGAGTGTTTCTATGTCTGTGTATCCCACTGTTATCCATGGTTGTAGACATTAGAAAAGATATTGGATCAATGGATGTGTCCTGTTTAGTAGAAAGCTTCCCAGAATTAATCCTGCACAATTTATGAATGGACTGCGGCTTGCCTTATCAATTGGCTACACCTGCTATCTTCCTAAGTTCCACTTTTCTTCCTGAATTCTGGCCACTCTCCAGAATAGGCTCATGGTTTTTGTGCAAGATATATACCACCTCCAAGCTCTGTGACATGGCCATGTACTGGATAGCTGAAGGGAATGGCGAGAATCGCAGAAAACTCAGAAATCACTGTGACCATTAAAGTCTCAGTGGAGAAACCCTGCTTTGGGCCTTTTGGTTACCTATTGTTCTGTTACCCTGAATGTCAGGAAGGTCTTTACCTTTGGCCACCCCTTTGTGAAGCCTGAAGAAAACAGTTTTCAAATGGAAATGAATGGATCACCTGTGGCTCTTTGCTTAATTGCTTTGAAAAATATGTGTCTCATTCAGACCATTGGCCCTGTGTGAGGCTGTTGCTTAGTTTCTCATCACCTGATGGATCTAAAGAAAGATTCCATGTGTACATCCAAAACCAAAGTGGCAAAAAGAGCAGTCATTGTGGATGAAGTCTCTCGTCTTCCTCTGTAAGGTTTGTGACCTCCATCAAGTGAGAATAGGGATCCTTTGTGTCAAATAAGTTCCTCAACGCCCTGCAGATTCTATCCCATAGGTGCTTGGGTTTTATCATCACTCCAGTTCACATAAAGAATCTAAAACCCACAGTCAGTAGTCCTCAAATTGGAGAAGCGGAGCAGTATTAATGGCAGGCCTATTTGATCACATCTGGTTCAAAGGAAGGGTGTACAGGCCACCCTGAGTTTAGTCAAATTAAGGGGCAAGGGAGCTTATTTTTGACACTGGCTTGGGCGGAGCCCCTTATGGAAACCTCCAGCCAGAAGTTATGATGAATGTCTATATGGAAGAAGATGTGGGTCATGTGGGAGTGTTTTGGTTTTAATTGTGGTCATTTGGGTGGCGGTTGGAAGTGACGACTGGGTCCACCTGGGCTGGAACTCTGGTGTGATTCCCCTTAGATACTGAGTTGTGGTACTGACCTCAGAGAAGTATTGCCATGAATTGTGTTGGGATTTTAGGAGGCCACGCATGAGATTTGCCCTTGGAAACTGAGATCTAGGCCCAGGTTGGCTTTGCACAGAGCACTGGGAATCTCAGCCAGGGTATCACATAATTTTATTCTGAAAGGCTTGCAGCCATAGTTGAGAGTCAAAACACACATGGACCTCACATTGTAGACCTCAATGCGCCTAGCTTCATGTGATCATTGGCCACTCTTTGGGAAGCCTTGCTTATGAGAGTTCTCCAGAGCTTTCATTGAAATGAGCATCCTCACCATTTAATGGTTCCTGAATGAAGTGAAACCCACAGTGCCTTCAACTTCATCCTTGAAAAATGGCTAGATAAATACGGTGAAATTTTTTTAAATTTCCATGACCAGGTGGCACTGGAGAAACTTTGGATATCCTGTTGCTGACTATGAGTATACTAGACAGTGCCTGATGGACTGGGTTTCAAGAAAATGGTGTAGAGCAGAGATGCCAGTAATTTGGAGCCTGCTGAGTAGTGGGCATAGAGCTGCAGTCGGCAGGTGTGTGATAAATCATCTGTGGTGGGGCCATGTGGATCTTCCTTTGGCTTCCAAATTGCTTGTGACTGACATGGTGTAGCAAGCAGACCCTTATATGTAAAGGCGTATTTTTATTTGGAGAGGTTTCAGGGCAATGTTCAGAATCACGTTGCTATTTTCAAGAGGCAAGCTATTTGGAATAGAACCTTGGTGGGTGCATTCTCCTGCGGACCCTGACCCACCACACTTGAGAAACTCCCTCCAACACTTTGTCCCAGTTGGACTCCTTGTATTTTGTGAAGAAAATACCAAACTACCAGTGCAGCAGCAATAAACACCACAAAATGTGGAGGATGACCAAATGGCTTCACAGTCCACACGGGGAGACACTTAGCCCCCAGTGACCACAGTTTACCTACAAAGATTGAATTCAGCACTGCTGACTCATGTTCATTGGAACATAAGAAACCATGTCCTCCAGGTCACATAGATGCAGACCCAGCTTTGATGCTCTCATTACAAAGGAATCTAAACCTCCTGACAACAACATATATTTCAAGTGCCCAACCTCAGAGGCAGTTTCTGAAGAAGTCTTTAGGCCAGCAGAGCTCCATATTTGTGGAGTGTTTACCCTGTCCCTTACTTTAGTAAACTACTCTACCACCTAAAAGGTTGTGAACTTTTGAGCATATTAAATTCCAGCTATGTATTCCCAGATTTTCAAACTCTTCTCCTCTAATGATGAATTACTTGGGGCGAGGGTAATGTCAAGGCATTGTTCTGGATGACAGTGAAATATTTCTCCATGTGTTTTTTTTTAATTATTTTATTTCATATTATTATTTTATTTTTTTAATTGGGTGTTCAAAACATTACAAAGCTCTTGACATATTATATTTCATACATTAGATTCAAGTGGGTTATGAACTCCCATTTTTATCCCAAGTACGGATTGCAGAATCATATCTGTTACACATCCGCATTTTTATAATGCCCTATTAGTAACTGTTGTATTCTGCTACATTTTCTATCCTCTACTATCCCTGCTCCCCTCCCATCTTCCCTCTCTACCCCATCTACTGTAATACATTTATATCTTTGTTTATTTTCCCATTCCCCTCACAACCTCTTATATGTAATTTTGTGTAACAATGAGGGTCTCCCTCCATTACCATGCAATTTCCTTTATCTCTCTCTTTCCGCCCCCCACCTCATGTCTCTGTTTAATGTTGATCTTTTCTTCCTGCTCTTCCTCCCTGCTCTGTTGTTAGTTGCTCTCATTATATCAAAGAAGACATTTTTATTTGTTTTTTAGGGTTTGGCTAGCTTCACTAAGCATAATCTGCTCTAGTGCCATCCATTTCCCTGCAAATTCAATGATTTTGTCATTTTTTAATGATGCATAATACTCAATGGTGTATAAATACCACATTTTTTTATCCATTCATCTACTGAAGGGCATCTGGATTGGTTCCACAGTCTAGCAATTTTGAATTGTGCTGCTATGAACATCGATGTGGCAGTATCCCTGTAATATGCTCTTTTAAGGTCTTCAGGGAATAGTCTGAGAAGGGCAATAGCTGGGTCAAATGGGGGTTCCATTCCCAGCTTTCCCAGGAATCTCCATACTGCTTTTCAAATTTGCCACAACAGTTTGCAGTCCCACCAGCAATGTATAAGAGTACCCTATTCTCCACATCCTCGCCAGCACTTGTTGTTGTTTGAACTCATAATGGCTGCCAATCTTACTAGAGTAGGATGGTATCTTAGGGTGGTTTTAATTTGCATTTCTCTGACTGCTAGAGATGGTGAGCATTTTTTCATGTACTTACTGATTGATTGTATGTCCTCCTCTGAGAAGTGTTGGTTCAGGTCCATGGCCCATTTTTTGATTGGGTTATTTATCATCTTATTGTCTAATTTTTTGAGTTCTTGGTATACTCTGGATATTAGGGCTCTATCTGAAGTGTGAGGAGTAAAAATTTGTTCCCATGATTTAGGCTCCCTATTTACCTCTCTCATTTTTTATCCTGCTGAGAAAAAAAACTTTTCAGTTTAAGTAAGTCCCATTTGATGATTGTTGTTATTAACTCTTCTGCTATGGGTGTCCTGTTAAGGAATTTGGAGCCCGACCCCACATTATGTAGATCAGAGCCAACTTTTTCTTCTATCAGATGCAGAGTCTCTTATTTGATATCTAGCTCCTTGATCCACTTTGAGTTAACTTTTGTGCATGGCAAGAGGAGGGGATTCGGTTTCATTTTGTTGCATATAGATTTCCATTTTATACAAAACCATTTGTTGAAGATGCTATATTTCCTCTATTGCATGCTCTTAGCTCCTTTATCAAATATAGCATAGTTGTAGCTTTGTGAATTAGTCTTTGTGTCCTCTATTCTGTACCCATTGGTCAACCCGCCTGTTTTGGTACCAGTGCCATGCTGTTTTTGTTACTATTGCTCTGTAGTATAGTTTTAAGTCTGGTATCACTATATCGCCTGATTCACACTTCCTGCTAGAATTGCTTTTGCTATTCTGGGTCTTATATTTTTCCATATGAATTCCATGATTGCTTTATCTATTTCTACAAGAAATGCCTTTGGGATTTTGATTGGCATTGCATTAAACCTATAGAAAACTTTTGGTAATTTCGCCATTTTGATGATGTTAGTTCTGCCTATCCAGGAACAGGGTATATTTTTCCATCTTCTAAGATCTTCTTCTACTTCCCTTTTTAGGGTTCTGTAGTTTTCATTGTATAAGTCTTTCACCTTTTTTGTTAGGTTGATATTCAAGTATTTAATTTTTTTGACGATATTGTGAATGGAGTGTTTTTCCTCATTTCTGTTTCAGAAGTTTTGTCGCTGATATACAGAAATGCCTTTGATTTATGCGTTTTGATTGTATATCCTGCCACTTTGCTGAATTCATTTATTAGTTCTAGTAGTTTTTTTTGTAGACCCCTTTGGGTTTTCTATGTATAGAATCATGTCACCAGGAAATAGTGATAATTTACGTTCTTATTTTCCTATTTTTATGCCTTTGATTTCTTTCGTCTGTCTAATTGCTCTGGCCAGTGTTTCGAGAACTATATAGAATAGAACTGGTGACAGAGGGCATCCCTGTCTTGTTCCAGATTTTAGAGGGAATGCCTTCAATTTTTCTCCATTCATAATGATGCTAGCCTGAGACTTAGCATAGATAGCTTTTACAATGTCGAGGTTAGTTCCTGTTATCCCTATTTTTCTAATATTTTGAACATAAAGAGATGCTGTACTTGGTCAAATGCTTTCTGCGTCTATCGAGATGATCATATGGTTCTTATCTTTAAGTCTATTGATGTGATGAATAACATTTATTGATTTTCGTATATTGAACCATCGTTGCATCCCAGGGATGAATCCTACTTGATCCTGGTGAAAAATTCTTTGATGTGTCTTTGTATTCGATTAGGCAGATATTTATTGAGGATTTTTGCATCTAGGTTAATGAGATATATTGGTCTGTTGTTCTCTTTCTTTGAGTTGACTTTTTCTGGTTTTGGAATTAGGGTGATGTTGACCTCAAAAAATGAATTTGGCAGAGCTCCCTCTTTTTCTATTTCCTGAAATAATTTGAAAAGTATTGGTATAAATTCTTCTTCAAAGGTTTTGTAAAACTCCGCTGTATAGCCATCCGTTCCTGGGCTTTTCTTTGTTGGTAGTCTTTTGATTGCTTCTTCTATTTCATCCATTGATATTGGTCGGTTTAAATTGTGTGTATCCTCCTGACTCAGTTTGGGCAAATCATATGACTTAAGAAATTTATCGATGTCTTCACTATTTTCTATTTTATTAGAATAATGATTTTCAAAATAATTTCTAATTATTTGATGTGCCTTTGTATTCGATTCGCCAGAATTTTATTGAGGATTTTTGCTTGTAGGTTCATCAGATATATTGGTCTGTAGTTTTCTTTCTTTGAGGTGTCTTTTTCTGATTTCGGAATCAGCGTGATGTTGGCCTCATAGAATGAATTTGGCAGAGCTCCCTCTTTTTCTCTATACTGAAATAACTTGAAAAGTATTGGTATTAAATCTTCTTTAAATGTTTTGTAAAACTCCGCTGTATAGTCATCCGTTCCTGGGCTTTTCTTGGTTGGTAGTCTTTTGATTGTTTCTTCTGTTTCATCCATTGACATTGGTCTGTTTAAATTGTGTGTATCCTCCTGACTCAGTCTGGGCAAATCATATGACTTAAGAAATTTGTTGATGTCTTCAGTATATTCTATTTTATTGGAATATAGGTTTTCCAAATAATTTCTAATTGTCTTCTGTATTTCGGAAGCATCTGTTGTAATATAGCCTTTTTCATCCCATATGTTAGTAATTTGAGTTCTCTCTCTTCTTCTCTTCATTAGCATGGCTAAGGGTCTGTCGAACATATATATTTTTTCGAAGAACCACCTTTTAGTTTTGTTAATTTTTTCAATAGTTTCTTTTGTTTCAATTTTGTTGATTTCTGCTCTGATTTTAATTATTTCTTGCCTTCTGCTACATTTTCTGTTGTTTTGCTCTTCCTTTTCTAGGGCTTTGAGTTAAAGTGTGAGCTCATTTATTTGTTCGGTTTTACTTTTTTTCAGGAATGACCTCCAGGCAATGAATTTCCCTCTTAAAACTGCTTTCATTGTGTCCCATAGATTCCGATATGTTGCGTCTGTATTTTCATGTATCTCTAAGAATTATTTGATTTCCTCCTTTATATCTTCTGTAACCCACTGATCATTCAGTAACATATTGTTCATTTTCCATGTGATGTAGGATTTTTCCTTCCTTCTTTTATCATTGATTTCCAGTTTCATTCCATTATGATCAGATAAAATGCATGGTATTATCTCCACACCTTTATATTTACTGAGGGTTGCCCTATGGCATCATATATTGTCTATTTTTGAGAAGGATCCATGTGCTGCTGAGAAAAAAAGTATATCCACTTGATGATGGTTGATATATTCTATATATGTTAGTTACATGTAGGTTATTGATTGTGATATTGAGTTCTATACTTTCTTTATTCAACTTTTGTTTGGAGGATCTGTCCAATGATGATAGATGTGTGTTGAAGTCACCCATAATTATTGTGTTGTGGTCTATTTCATTCTGGAGCTTGAGGAGAATTTTTTTCATGAACAATGTAGCACCATTATTTAGTGCATAAATATTGATAATTGTTATGTCTTGTTAGTGAATGGTTCCTTTTAACAGTATATAATGTCCTTCCTTATCCCTTTTGATTAACTTAGTCTTGAAGTCGATTTTATTCGATATGAGGATGTCCACCCCTGCTTGTTTATGAGGATAAGTGTGCATGGTGTATTTTCTCCCAACCTTTCACCTTCAGCCTGTGTGTCTTTGCATTTCAGATGTGTCTCCTGGAGGCAACATATTTTTGGATTTGTTTATTTAATCCAAGTTACCAGCCTATGTCGCTTTATTGGAGACTTTAAGCCATTTACATTCAGAGTTACTATTGATGTATGATTTGTATGCCACCCATGTTTGATTATTTATATTTTTTTTAATTTAGTTTGTTTCTCCATGACAAGCTTTCACCCTGCCTCTGTCATTACCAAGGTACTTCCCACTGATGGTTTTGGTTGTTGTTTTTCATTTCTTTCTTGTGTAGTGTTTTGCTCAAGACGCTTTGCAATGCTTGTTTTCTGGCTTCAAATTCTTTTAGCTTTTGTTTATCATGAAAGATTCTTATTTCGTTGTTGGACCTGATGGTTAATTATGCTGGATACATAATTCTTGGTTGGCATCCATTGTCTTTCAGTGTTTGATATACATTTTTCCAGGATCTTCTCGCTTTCAGCGTCTGTGATGAAATATCCATTGTTAACCTTATTTGTTTACCACTGAATGTATTCTGCCTCCATTCTCTTGTAGATTTATTATTTTCTCTTTGCTCTGTATATTGGATATCTTCATAACAATGTGTCTTGGCATTGGTCTACTGTGATTTTGTGTGCTCTTGTCCTGTATGCATCTACAATTTGTATATCCATTTTCTTTTTTATTTCTGGAAAGTTTTCTGTAATTATTTCATTCAGCAGTTTTCTCATTCCCTTGGTTTGAGTCTCTGTACCTTCCTCTATCCTGATGACTCGTAAGTGTGTTTTTTTTTTATGTTATCCCAAATCTCTTGGATGTTTTTCTTGTGATTTTTTTGCCAGCCTTTCTGAGTTGGCTGGACTCGTTTCAAGATGATATATTTTGTCTTCATTATCTGACCTTTTGGCTTTTACTTGCTCCACTCTGTTATTGATACTCTAAATGGAGTTCTTAATTTGGTTTATCATTTCCTTCATTTCTAGAATTATTGTATGATTTTTTTATAATCTCTATCCTCTGATAAAGATGCTTAACTTTTTCTTTTATCTGTTTATGTAATTCATTTTCAATGTTTTCTTTTACTGTTTGGATTTTCTGTCTCGTATCCTCTTTAAGTTTCCATTCCATCTGTCTAAGGTATTCCTTGAGTTCTTTATATGACCATTTTTCTGATGACTCTAGGTCCTCCTGAATATTTAGGGTGTCCTTCGTGGTTTGTACTCCTTTTCTTCCTTGCTTGTTTATGCTGCTCATGTTACTTCTTGTTCTGTTTGACTGCTTAGTTACTGTTTACTCTTATAAATTTATTTGATGCTTGGGAGGAAAGATTTTAGAAGGGAAAGGAAAAAGTCACTAAAGAGAATGAGAGTAGGCAGGTAGAATGCAAGGAATGGGAAATAAGAAAATTGAAAAGAAATGAAAAGACAATAGAAAAAATAGAAATAAAGAAAGAAAATGATTTTTTTAAAAAATGATTATGATAATATAAAATTAAAATTAAAATTTTGAAAAATAATAATAACAAAAGAAAAAATTAAAAAAAATTAAAAACATTTTAAAAAAGTTAAAGAACAGCAACAAAAAAATGAAAATAAAAGAAAACAAAAAAAACAAAAACAAAAAAAACAAACTAATATAATAATAATAATAATAATAATAATAATAATAATAATAATAACAATAATAAATGCAGTCATAGATTGCAATAAACTTTTTTTCCATTAGGCAGAGCTGTGCCCACTGGGCCAAGCTTCTCCTTACAATAGGTGGGAACCAATCACTGTGCAGCAGCTATTCCTCCCACACTGAGTGGGTGTCCAATCCTGAGTGCCTAGGGCCTTCTTTTCTGTTTCCTCAAGCCAGGCCCCACTCACCTGTGATACTCACCACAATACTGGCTACATGCCAGGTCTGCTGCTCCTAGGAGCCCTGTTTTCATGAACGCCTGGGCACAATCTCCCTGTTTGTCTCCCTCAGACCCTAAGTTTGTAGAACTTAGGCCTGAGAACCCCCAGCGAATTTGCTTGCACTCCGGAAGCCATGCCCCCGGAAGCTGGAGCAAGAGACTTCAGTTTTCAGCACTGGTGGGAGCGGTGGCCTGGAGGTCTGCACCACGAGTCCCTTGCCACTCCTAATTCCCTCGGTCTGGATATCACGCTCAAGGGAGAGCTGGGAGGGGCTCTTAAGATTTCCCCACAAGTTCGCAAATTTATAGGAATTTGCTTCACTTTCAATCACTTCCTGCTTCAGGACACATGTATTCTTCCATGTTTCTTGACAGGTCTTTTCAGGAGACTTCTTTCAAGACACATGACTTTCAATTTCCATAATCATTTTTGAAGCAAAACTCACATAAACTTTATGATAAATTATAACTCTGATATTACCATTAGATGTATAACTGGTTGGAATTAATGATTGCATACCAATATAGGATTTCTTATATATTTTCAGATAAAAATTCAATCCATTATTTAAAGTGAAAAGAGTTATATTATTTATTCACAGTATGGTCTATTCATGCATTATCTCTATATTCATATACGCAGTGTACACTTCTTTATACCCCCAATACTAATTTATACGTCTTCAAAATATTGCTCCCTGAAATGGTGGAAGAAATACTCATGTCACCTGATCTACTTATACATTTAATCACAGAAATATTCGGAACACAAAATGCAAAGGTCACACTTATGTTTGTACCAAAGCCTAAAAGGAAAGTAAACATGGATTACTAAAAACATCCATGTCCATGTTGCCTAATGCTGTCAAATGTCAATCCTATTGGTGACTACATATTTGTTTCTTCTTAAGATTATAAATTCAAACTCAACCCTACTGAAAATGTCTAATCCTATCCCTCACTTTATACATTGCCTGATTTCATTATGGCTCTATTTCTATCTGTTTCCTACATATTTTCCCCAGTTCATCATTGTGACTGACTCTTCACATGTGCTGACATTTACATTCACACTCTAATCGATAACCTATTGCTAATAAACTTTTGTTCCTAATCCTATACTCATTCTTTTTGTAAACCTACCGACTATCTTCCTAATCCGACCGACTATCCTTTTTTGACTGGTTGTTCTCTTCTACATTCAATCAAGCAAGGTACAAGGTCTTATGCCATTGTATATTGATCTATCTGAGACCTCTGTGCAGAATGCAATTCAATGCTAAGTATCACATTCAAGGGTCCAATGCCCTTCTGGGCTTCAAATGTTACCTAGATTTCTAGTTTCACACTTATATTTCACATATATATTCTGGTAAATATCGCAGTTTCAAATACCATTATTCATTCTGCAGGATGATTCCTAAACTAAATCCAACATGTTATTGACCCTAAACATACACTGTTCCCTCAATCTAACTTTACAGAAGAAGGGACAGAGTTGGTCTTACAATACAGGAATGTAGGGGATCTTCCACCTGCTGAGAACCTCAAAGGTCCAAGCAGACATGATCAGTGGAAAAGAGGTAGGCAGCTATGAAGGACCTGAGAGAGCAAAAGTCATCTTCCATGGCAAACAACCTTGTCAGGATGAAGGGGTGTGTCTGAATCAGCCACTTTCTTCTTAATGTAGAGAAGATGGACCAAACAAGGTCTGTGTGGAGAGCTGTTCCCGTGTGCCTATGGTTGATATGCCATTCTAACTTGTTACAGTGTCACAGGAAGTAGGGGCAGCCTCCATCTCATGGGACCCTTGGAAGCAACTATTAGGACAAAGTGTTTGCCAAGGCATTGACCTATTCAGTTCCTGAAGGAAGTGACCTACCTTACTTCTTTGGTGATGGAACTCTCTGAACTTGGGATCCAGGAAGCCAGGCATCCAGAGCCAGTCCCAGTCCCAGTCCCAGTGGGCTCACTTGTTTAGTTTTACTAATGACAGTTTCTGTCTTTTTTGGTACCTACTGATGTGAGGATGGCCAAATGCCAGGAGAGCTCTGAAGACGGGCCTTTCCTTAGTAACTAGGTAGTGGCTCACCGCTGGCTCCTAACAACTTCACAGAGTTGGCCAAGGAGACCAGATCTGACACAGTACAGGCCATTTCGGGGGAACATAGTAGGGCCCACCAGTCAGAGGACACTCTGGATATTCACAGACTTACTTGGGGAAGGAGGTGCCTTTGTGTTTGTGGGTGTGAGTTTGTGGTTTTGTCTCATTTTCTTAGAATAGGTAGAAAAGCTGGTATGTCTGGTTTGCAGTGGACTGTTTCTAGATAGTCGTTTGACAAGGCAAGTGTTTCTATGTCTGTGTATAACACTGTGTCCGTGGTTGTAGACATTAGAAAAGAGAATGCATCAATGAATGTGTCCTGTCTAGTAGAAAGCTTCCCAGCATTCATCCTGCCCAATTTATGACTGCACTGCAGGTTGCCTTATCGATGGGCAACACCTAATATCTTCCTAAGTTTCAGATTTCTTCCTGAATTCTGACCAATCTGCAGAATAGTCTCATGGTTTTGTGTCCAAGATAGGTACCACCCCAAGCTCTGTCACATGGCCATGTACTGAATAGGTGAAGGTAATGGCGAGCATCTTAGAAAACTCAGATATCAGTGTGACCAGGTAAGTCTCAGTGGAGAAACCATGTTTTGTGCCTTTTGCTTACCTATTTTTCTGTTTCACTGAATGACAGGAAGGTCTTTGCCTCAGGCCACCCATTTGTGAAGCATGAAAAAAACAGTTTTCATATGGAAATGATTGGGCATCACCTGTGGCTCTTTGCTTAATTGCTTTGAAAGGGATGTGTCTGAATCAGCCTCTTGGCCCTGTGTGAGGCTGTGGCTTAGATTCTCAGCACCTGATGGATATAAAGAAAGATCCCATGTGTGCATCCAAAACCAAAATGTCAAAATTCAGTCATTGTGGATGATGTCTCTCTCCTTCCTCTATTAGGTTGCAGACAATCATCAAGTGAGTATAGGGATCCTTTGGGTCAAATGAGTTTTTCAAAGCCATGCAGAGGTGCGTGGGTTTTCTCATGATTCCACTTCACATAAAGAATCTAAACCCCACAGTCAGTAGGCCTCAAATTGGAGAAGCAGAGCAGTTGTAATGGCAGGCCTATTTGATTACTCCTGGTTCACAGGTATGGTGTCCAGGCCACCCTGACTTTAGGCAAATGAGGGCCAAGGGAGCTTATTTTGGACACTCTCTTGCGCTGTACCCCTCATGGAAATCTCCAGCCAGAGGTTATAATGAGGGTCTATGTGGAAGAAGATGAGGGCCATGTGGGAATGTTTTGGTTTTAATTTTGGTCATTTGTGTGGCAGTTGGAAGGGATGACTGGGTCCACCTCGGCTTGTACTCTGGTGTAATACTCCTTAGAGACTGAGTTGTAGAACTGACCTCAGAGAAGTATTGCCATGGATTGTGTGGGGATGTTAGGAGGCCACGCATGAGAGTCGCCCTTTGAAACTGAGATCTAGGCCAAGGGTGGCTTTCCACAGAACACTGAGAATCTCAGCCAGGATATCACATGATTTTATTCTGAAAAACTTGGCAGCCATAGTTGAGAGTCAAAACACACATGGACCTCACATTGTAGACCTCAATGGTCCTGGCTTCATGTGACCTTTGGGCGACTATTTGGGATGCCTTGCCTGTGATTGTTCTCCAGAGCTTTTATTGAAATGAGCTTCCTTAACATTTAATGGTTCCTGAATGAATTGAAACCCACAGTGACTACAACTTCTTCCTTGAATAATGGCTAGATAAATACCATGAAATTTTTGAAATTTCCATGACGAGGTGGCACTGGAAAACCTTTGGATGTCCTGATGCTGATCATAGTATACCAGACAGTGCCTTGATTGACAGGGTTTCATGAGAATGGTGAAGAACAGAGATGCCAGTTAGTTGTCGCCTACTGATTAGTGGGCCTAGAGCAGTGGTGGACAGATGTGTGACAAAACATCTGTGGTGGGGCCACGTGGATCTGCCATTGGCTTCCAAATGGCTTGTGACTGATATGGTTCCAGCCAACAGACCCAATAGGTAAAGGCATCTTGTTATATGGAGAGGTTTCAGGGAAATGTTCAGAATCAGGTTGCTATGATCAAGGGGGCAAGCTATGTGGGATAGAAGCCTGGTTATTGCATTCTCCTGCAAACCCTCACCCACCACACGTGACTAAACTCCCTCCAGCAATGTGTCCCAATTGAACTCCTTTATTTTGTGAAGCAAATACCAAACTCCCAATGCAACAGCAAGAAACACCACTAAAAGTGGAGGATGAACAAATGTCTTCCCAGTTAACACAGGGAGAAACTTAGCCCCAGTGTCCACAGTTTAGCTACAAAAAAAGAATTCAGCACTGCTGCCACATGTTCAATGAAAAATAAGAAACCATGTCTTACAGGTCACATATATGCAGAACCAGCTTTGATGGTCTCTCTACAAAGAACTAAATCTCCTGAAAACAACATATATTTCAAGTGACCAACCTCAGAGGTAGTTTCTCAAGAATTCTTTCGGCCAGCAGAGCTCCATGTTTGAGGAGTGTTTACCTTTTGCCTTACTTTTTTGAACTCTGCTACCACCTCCAAGGTTGTGAACTCCTGAGCATATTCCATTCCAGATATGTATTCACAGATTTTCTAACTCTTCTCCTCTAACTGTGTCTTACTTTGGTAAAAGATAATGTCAAGGCATTGTTCTGGATGAGAGTGGGAAGATTTTGGGTAGCACATATTTGCATAGGCATTGGATACATTTTTCAATTTCCCTTCAAAATACTGAATCTCTGACCCTAACCAATTCCCAACTAGACTCTGACTACTAATCCTAATATGATGGAGAAAAATAACAAAAACCAGAAAAGAAGTACAAGCAGTTCAGAGGAGGCAAGGTGTATACTAGGACTTGCCTTTTGCATAATATAGGGTAGGAGTTATAAATCTTGCAAATTTTTTTTTGAAATAGTTCTCCATGAGTTTTTAAAGTTAACAAATATGTGAATTCCTTTCTCCCTTTCTCTGTAGCCTATTAAGCACATGTATTTTTATATGCACATATAGATTTCTACCTGGTACCACACGTACATTCTTGTGAGGTGTTTGACTTGGCAGATACAAATTGTGAGAAGAGATCACTCCTCGTAAATGCTGTTGGAACTGAAATTTCAAACTATGGGTGAACTTTCTAGTTGAACAACATTATACATAAATCCATGTTCAGTATAATGAATATTTTTGGATCTGTGTATGATATATATTTCATGAGGAATTTTGATTGGCATATATATTGCTAGTTTTTAATGTCTCTCTCTCTCTCTCTCTCTCTCTCTCTCTCTCTCTCTATATATATATATATATATATATATATATATATATATATATATACTCTCCAGATTTTTCAAAATATGTAATATATGTGACTTATTATACACTCCCTAAATTCATTCATATTCATTTATGTGGATTTATAATCAACTTTTCACAAGATTATTTTCTAAAATATTCATCCACCTGAAATTCATATTTGTTTCCTATTACTGACAACTAACTTCAGTGAATGGTGTATACAAATCCTAATATTTCTACAGTAACTGACCCAGTTTAACATCAACACAAGCAGATTCCTATGGGACATGATATATATTTTGACATTCATATTTATTCAACAATGGGACATTATTATTTCTTCAGTTTATGCACATCATAGTATATATATTCCATCCAAAATTTCAAAAATATATAGGAATTTGTTTCACTTTCAATCACTTCCTGCTTCTGAACACATGTATTCCTCCATGTTGCTTTACTGGTATTTTCATGAGACTTCTTTCCAAACACATTATTTTCGATTTCCAAAATCAATTTTGAAGCGAAACTCACACACTCTTCATGAAAATCCTAATACTAATATTATCATTGATGTATAACTGGTTGTAATGAATGTCTGTATATCAATATTTGATTTCCTGTATATTTTCAGATATCAATTCAATTCATTATTTATAGTGGAATGAGTATATGTTTTTTCAGAGTATGTTCTATTCATGCATTATCTGTATATTCATAGAAACAGGGTACACCTCTTTGTACCCCCAATACTAATTTATACGTCTTCAAAATATTGCTCCCAGAAATGGTGGAAGATATACTCATGTCACCTGATCTACATATATATTTTATCACAGTAATATTATGGACACAAAATGCAAAGGTCACACTTACGATTGTACCAAAGCCTAAATGGAAAGTGAGCATGGATTAGTAATAATATCCATGTCCAGGTTGCCTAATGCTCTCAAATGTCAATCCAATTGGTGACTACATATTTGTTTCTTGCTAAGATTATATATTCAACCTCAACCCTGTTGAAAATGTCTAATCCTATAACTCACATTATACTTTGCCTGATTTCCTTTTGTCTCAATTGATATTTACTTTCATACATATTTTCCCCAGTTCATCATTGTGAATGACTCTTCACATGTGCTGACATTTACATTCACTCTCTACCCGAAACCCTATTGCTAAAAAACTTTTGGTCCAAATCCTATACTCACTCTTCTTTCTAAACCTTCTGACTATCTTCCTAATCCTGCCGATTATCCCTTTTTGACTGCATGTTCTCTTCAACATTCAATCATCCAAGGTAAAGGTCCTATGCCATTGTATAGTGATTAATCAGAGACATCTGTGCAGAACATAATTCAAAGCTAAGTATCCTATCCAAGCGCCCAATACACTTCTGGGCTTCAAAACTTACTTAGATTTGGGTTTTCAAACTTATATTTCACCTTTATATTCTTTTAAATATCGCAGGTTCCCAATAACATTATTCATCCCGCAGAATGATTCCTAACCGAAATCGAACCTGTTATTAACCCTAACCATACGCTGTTCCCTCAATCTAACTTTACAGAGGAGCAGGGACAGAGTTGGTCTTACAATACAGGAATGTAGGGGATCTTCCACCTGCTGAGAACCTCAAAGGTCAATGCAGAAATGATCCTTGGAGAAGTTGTAGGCAGCTATGTAGTACCAAAGAGAGCAAAAGTCTTCTGACATGGTAAAGAACCTGGACAGGATGAAAGGATGTGTCTGAATCAGCCTCTCTCTTCTTAATGTAGAGAAGATGGACCAAAGCATGCCTGTATGGAGAGAAGTTCCCCGGTGCATATGGTTGATATACCATTCTAACTTGTGACAGTGTCACAGAAAGTAGGAACAGCCTCCATCTCATGGGACCCTTGGCAGCAACTGCTAGGACAAAGTGGTTGCCAAGGCAGTGACCTCATTCATTTCATGAAGAAAGTGACTTCACCTAACTTACTTGGTGATGGAACTCTCTGAACTTGGGATCAAGGAAGCCAGGCATCCAGAGCCAGTCCCAGTCACAGTCCCAGTGGGATCACATGTTTGGTTTTACCAAGTGCAGAGAGTCTTTTTTTGGTATCTACTGATGTGAGAATGGCCAAATGCCAGGACAGCTCTGAAGAGGGTCTTTTCCTAAGAAAGCAGGTAGTTGGTCATCGCCGGTTCCTGACAACTTCACAGATTTGGCCACGGAGACCAGATCTGAGACAGGGCAGGCCAGTTCGGGGTAACAATATGGTCCACAGACAGAGGACACTCCGGATAATCACAGACATATTGGGGGAAGGAAGTGCCTTTGTGGGTGTGGGTGTGAGTTTGTGGTTTTGTCTCATGTTCTGAGAATAGGTAGGAAAGGCGGTTTGTTTGGTTTGGAGTGGACTGTTTCTAAAGAGTCGTTTGAAAAGGTGAGTGTTTCTATATCTGTGTATCTCACTGTGTCCGTGGTTGTAGACATGAGAAAAGAGAATGCATCAATGGATATGTCCTGTCTAGAAGAAAGTTTTCCAGCATTCATCCTACCCAATTTATGACTGGACTGCAGGTTGCCTTATGGATGGGCCACCCCTACTATCGTCCTAAGTTCCTGTTTTCTTCCTAAATTTTGGCCACTACCCAGAATAGGCTCATGGTTTTGTGTCCAAGATATGTAACACCTCCAAGCTCTGTGACATGGCCATGTACTGGATAGCTGAATGGAATGGCGAGCATCTCAGGAAACTCAGATATCAGTGTGACCAGGAAAGTCTCAGTGGAGAAACACTGTTTTGGGCCTTCTGCTTACCTATTTTTCTGTTGCCCTGAATGTCAGGAAGGTCCTTACCTCAGGACACTCCTTTTTGAAGCCTGAAGTAAACAGTTTTTAAATGCAAATGAATGGGCATCACCTGTGGTGCTTTGCTTAATTGCTTTCGAAAGGGATGTGTCTGAATCAGCCGCTTGGCTCTGGGTCAGGCTATGGATTAGATTCTCAGCACCTGATGGATATAAAGAAAGTTCCCATGTGTGTATTGAAAACAAAAATGGTAAAAATATCAGTCATTGTGCATGAAGTTTCCTGCCTTCCTCTGTTAGGTTCCTGACCTCCATCAAGTGAGAATAGGATCCTCTGGGTCAAATGAGTTCTTTGAACTCCTGCACAAGTGCTTGGGTTCTCCCATGATGCCAAATCACATAAAGAATCTATACATGTCAGTCAGTAGGCCTCAAATTGGAGAAGCAGAGCAGTATTAAAGGCAGGCCTATTTGATCACTCCTGGTTTACAGGAAGGGTGTCAAGGCCACGCTCACTTTAGGCAAATGACGGGCAAGGGTGCATATTTTGGACATTGTCTTGGGCTGCGCTCCTAATGGAAACCTCCAGCAAGAGTTTATGATGAGTGTCTATATGGAAGAAGATGAGGGTCATGTGGGAAATTTTTGGTTTCAATTGTTGTCATTTGTGTGGCGGTTGGAAGAGATGACTGGGTCCACATGGGCTTGAACTCTGGTGTGATTCTCCTTCGAGACTGAGTTCTGGAACTGACCTCAGAGAAGTATTGCCATTAATTGTGTTGGGATTGTAGGAGGACACGCATGAGAGTCACCCTTGAAACCTGAGATTGGGCCCTGGGTCGCTTTCCACAGAGCACTGAGAATCTCAGCCAGGATATCACATGATTTTATTCTGAAAGACTTGGCAGCTATAGTTAAGAGTCAAAACACACATGGACCTCACATTTTAGACCTCAATGGGCCTGTCTGCATGTGACATTTTGACCACTCTTTGGAAGCCTTGCCTGTGAGAGATCTCCAAAGCTTTCATTGAAATGAGCTTCCTCACCATTTCATGGTTCTTGGATGAATGGAAACCCCAAAGTGCCTCCAACTTCATTCTTGAACAATGGATAGATAAATACCATGAAATTTTTGAAATTCCCAATGACCAGGTGGCACTGGAGAACCATTGGATGTCCTATTGCTGCTCATGAGTGTACAAGACAGTGCCTTGATTGACTGGATTTCTTGACAATGGTGTAGAACAGAGATGCCAGTAAGTTGGAGCCTGCTGAGTAGTGAGCCTAGAGCAGTGGTGTGCAGTTGTCTGATAATATATTTGTGGTGTGGCCATGTGGGTGTGTCATTGGCTTCCAAATGGCTTGTGACTGATTTGGTGCAGCCAGCAGAAAATTATATGAAAAGGCATCTGGTTATATGGACAGGTTTCAGGGCAATGTTCAGAATCAGGTTGCTATGGTCAAGGGAGCAAGCAATGTGGGATAGAAGCCTGGTTGGTGCATTCTCCTGAAGACCCTGAACCACCACACCTTACAGGACTCCCACCAGCACTGTGACACATTTGAAATCCTTGTATGTTGTGAAGCAAATACAAAACACCCAGTGCAGCTGCAAGAAACACCACGAAAATTGGAGGATGACCAAATGGCTTCAAAGTCCACACAGGGAGACACTTAGCCCCCATTGGCCACAGTTTATCTACAAAGAGAGAATTCATCACTGCTTCCTCATGTTCATTAGAAAATAAGAAACCATATCCTCCAGGTCACATAGATGCAGACCCAGGTTTGATGGTCTCCGTACACAGGGAACTAAAGCTCCTGACAACAACATATACTTCAAGTGCCCAACCTCAGAGGCAGTTTCTCAAGAAGTCTTAATGCCAGCATAGCTCCATGTTTGTGGAGTGTTTACACTGTCCCTTACATTTGGAAACTCCTCTACCACCTCCTGAACATTTTCCATTCCAGGTATGTATTCACAGATTTTCTAACTCTTCTTCTCTAATTGTGTCTTACTAGGGGCGAAGATATTGTCAAGGCATTGTTCTGGATGAAAGTGGAAATTTTTGTAGCACATATTTGCATACACATTGGATTCATTTTCCTATTTTCCATTTGAAATACTTAATAACTGACACTAACCCATACCCTAATAGACTCTTACTACTAATCCTAATATGATGGAGTAAAATAACCCAAACAAAATAGAAATACAAACATTTCAGAGGAGGCATGGTGTATAGTTAGACTTGGCTTTTGCATGATAAAGTGTAGGTGTTATAAATCTAGTTAATTTTTAATTGAAATAGTTCCATGTGTACTTAAAGTTAACAAATATGTGAATTCCTGTCACCCTTTCTTTGTAGCCTATTCAGCACATGTATTTTTATATGCACATATAGAATTCTACCTGGTACCACAGGTACATTCTTGTGAGGTGGCTGACTTGGCTGATAGAAATTATGAGAATAGATCACTCCGCCTAAACGCTGTTGAAACTGAAATTTCAAACTATGGGTGAGCTTCCTAGTTGAACAACATTATACATAAATCCATGTTCAGTAAAACGAATATTTTTGGATCTGTGGATGATATATATTTCATGGTGAATTTCGATTGGCATATGTATTGCTAATTTTTAATGTCTGTGTGTGTGTGTGTGTGTGTTTATATATATATATATATATATATATATATATATATATATATATATATATATATATATATATACACACACACTCTAAATTTTTTTAAAATATAAAATATATGTGTCTTATTATAAACTCCCTAAATTCATTCATATTCATGTATGTGGATTTAGAGTTAACATTTCACAAGATTATTCACGGAAATATTCATCCACCTGAAATACATATTTTTTTCCTAGAAATGAAAACTAACTTCAGTGAATGGTGGATACAAATCCTAATATTTCTACAATAATTGATCCAGTTTCTCATCAATGCAAGTAGATTCCTATGGGACATGATGTGTATTTTGATGTTCATTCTTATTCACCACTGGTATGTTACAATTTCTTCAGTTTATGCACATTATAGGATATATATTTCATCCATACGTTAGCAAAATTATAGGCATTTGTTTCACTTTCAATCATTTTCTGCTTTAGAACACATGTAATCCTCCATGTTTCTTGACTGGTTTGTTTATGAGAGTTCATTCCAAACATATTATTTTCGATTTCCATAATCATATTTGAAGCAAAACTCACACACCCTTCATGATAAACTATAACCCTAATATTACTATTACATGTATTACTGGTTGGAATGAATGATTGTGTATCAATATTAGATTTCTTATATATTTTCGGATATCAAATAAATCCATTATTTAAAGTGGAACCAGTTATATTATTTATTCACACTATTGTCTATTCATGCATTGTCTCTATATTCATAGACACAGGGTACACCTCTTTGAAAACCCAATACTAATTAATACGTCTTCAAAATTTTGCTCCCAGTAATGGTGGAAGAAATACTCATGTCATCTGATCTACATATACATTTTATCACAGTAATATTCTGGACACACTTATGTTTGCACCAAAGCCTAAATGTAAAGTGAACATGGATTACTAAAACCATCCATGTCAAGTTTGGCTAATGCTCTCAAAAGTCAATCCTATTTGTGACAACATATTTGTTTCTTGCTATGTTTATATATTCAAACTCAACCCTGTTGAAAATATCTAATCCTATCTCTCACTTTATACTTTTCCTGGTTTCATAATGTCTCTATTTATATCAGCTTTCCTACATACTTTCCACAGTTCATCATTGTGACTGACTCTTCAATTGTGCTGACATTTACATTCACACTCTAATCCAAACCCTATTGCTAAGGAACTTTTTTTCCAAATCCTATACTCACTCTTCTTCTTAAATCTACTGACTATCTTCCTAATCCTACCCATTATCCCTTTTTGACTGGATGTTCTCTTATACATTCAATAATACAAGGTACAGTGTCTAATGCCATTGTATATCGATCTATCTCAGACATCTGTGCAGAACATAATTCTAAGCTAAATATCACACTCAAGGGCCCATCCCCATTCTGCGCTTCAAATCTTATTTAGATTTCTGTTTTCATACATATATTTCACCTATATATACTTATAAATGTCGCAGGTTCCCAGTACCATTATTCATCCAGCAGAATGATTCCTAATTCAAATTGAACATATTATTAACCCTAACCATACACTGTTCCCTCAATCTAACTTTACAGAAGAGCAGGGACAGAGTTGGTCTTACAATACAGGAATATAGGGGATCTTCCACCTCCTGAGAACCTCAAGGTCCATGCAGAAATGATCCCTGGAGAAGATGTAAACAACTATGAAGGACCTGAGAGAGCAAAAGTCAGCATCCATGGCAAACAACCTGGTCAGGATGAAAGGTTGTTTATGAATCAGCCTCTCTCTTCTTATTGTAGAGAAGATGGACCAAACCAGGTTGGTGTGGAGAGCTGTTCCTAGGTGCCTATGGTTGATATACCATTCTACCTTGTGAAAGTGTCACAGAAAGTAGGGGCAGCCTCCATCTCATGGTCATCTTGGAAGCAACTGTTAGGACAAAGTGGTTACCAAGGCAGTGATCTGATTCAGTTCCTTAAGGAAGTGACCTCACCTCACTTCTTTGTTGATGGAACTCTCTGAACTTGGTATCCAAGAAGCCAGGCACCAAGAGGCAGTCCCAATCCCAGTGGTCTCACTTGTATGGATTTACCAAGGACAGAGTCAGTCATTCTTGGTACCTACTGATGTGAGCACAGCCAAAACCAGGAAAGCTCTGAAGAGGGGCTTTTCCTGAGAAAGTAGGTAGTGGCTCACTGCTGGCTCCTGACAACTTCACAGAGTTGGCCAAGGAGACCAGATCTGAGACAGGACAGGCCATTTCATTGGAACATAGTATGGCCCACCAGTCAGAGGACACTCCGAATAGTCACAGACCTACTTGGGGGAAGGATGTGTCTTTGTGGGAGTGGGTGTGGGTTTGTGGTTTTGTCTCATATTCTGAGAATAGGTAGGAATGGCGGTTTGTTTGGTTTGGAGGGAACTGTTTCTAGTAAGTCATTTGACAAGGCAAGTGTTTCTATGTCTGTTTATACCACTGTGTCCCTGGTTGCAGACATTAGAAAAGAAAATGCATCAATGGGTGAGTCCTGTCTAGTAGAAAGCTTCTCAGCTTTCATCCTGCCCAATTCATGAATGGACTGCGGCTTGACTTATCAATGGGGAACACCTGCTAACTTCTTAAGTTCCTGTTTTCTTCCTGAATTGTGTGCACTCTCCAGAATAGGCTCATGGTTTTGTGTCCATGATATGTACCTCCTCAAATCTCTGTGACATTGCCATGTACTGGATAGCTGAAGGGAATGGCGAGCATCTCAGAAAGCTCAGATATCAGTGTGACCAGAAATGCCTCAGTGGAAAAACCCTGCTTTGGACATTTTGCTTACCTATTCTTCTGTTGCCCTGAAAGTCAGGAAGGTCTTTGCATCAGGTGTGTCATGTGGGAGTGTTTTGGTTTTAATTGTGGTCATTTTTGTGGCCGTTGGAAGAGATGACTATGTCCACCTGGGCTTGAACACTTATGTGATTCCCCTTAGAGACTGAGTTCTGGAACTGACCTCAAAGAAGGATTGCCATGTATTGTTTTGGGATTTTAGGAGGCCACGCATGAGAATCGCACTTGGAAACTGAGATCTAGGCCCAGGGAGGCTTTCGGAAGAGCACTGGAAATTTCAGGAAGGACATCACATGATTTTATTCTTAAAGACTTGGCAACCATCGTTGCAAGTCAAAACACACATGGACCTCACATTGTAGACCTCAAATGCCTGGCTTAATGTGACCTTTTAGCCTTTCTTTGGGAAGCCTTGCCTCTTAGAATTCTCCAGAGCTTTCATTGAAATGAGCTTCTTCTCCATTTTATGGTTCCTGAATGAATTGAAACCCACAGTGCCTTCAACTTCATCCATGAAAAATGCCTAGATAAATATCATTAAAGTTTGGAAATTCCCATCACCTGGTGGCACTGGAGAACCTTTGGGTGTCCTATTGCTGATCATGAGTGTACCAGACAGTGCCTTGATTGACTGGGTTTCATGAAAATGGTATAGAACAGAGATGCCAGTAACTTGGAGCCTGGTGAGTAGTCGGCCTAGAGCAGTGGTGTGCAGGTGTGTGTTAAAACATCTGTGGTGGGGTGATGTGGATATGCCATTGGCTTCCAAATGCCTTGTGACTGATATGGTGCAGCCCCCATACCCTTGTATGTAAAGGCATCTTGTTATATGGAGAGGTTGCAGGGCAATGTTTAGAATCAGATTGCTATGGTCAAGGGGGCAAGCTATGTGGGATATAAGCCAGGTTGGTGCATTCTCCTGCAGACCCTTACCCACCACACGTGACAGAACTCCCTCCATCACTGTGTCCCAGTTGAACTTCTCGTATTTTGTGAAGCAAATACCAAACTCCCAGTGCAGCTGCAAGAAACACCACGAAAATTGGAGGATGACCAAATGGCTTCACAGTCCACACTGGAAGACACTTAGCCCCCAGTGGCAACAGTTTACCTATAAAGAGAGAATTCAGCCCTGCTGCCTCATGTTCACAGGAAAAAAAGAAACCATGTCCTCCAGGTCATATAGATGCAGACCCAGCTTTGATGGTCTCACTACAAAGGAAGCTAAAGCTCCTGTCATCAACATATATTTCAGGTGCCCAACCTCAGAGGCAGTTTTTCAAAAAGTCTTTAGGCCAACAGAGCTCCATGTTTTTGGAGTTTTTACCCTGTCCCTTACTTTTTGAAACTTCTCTACAACCTCGAAGGTTGTGAACTCCTGAGCATTTTCCATTACCGATATGTATTCACAGATTTTCTAACTCTTCTCCTCTAATTGTGTCTTACTTGGGGTGAAGGAAATGTCAAGGCATTGTTCTGAATGAGAGTTGGAAGTTTTTTGGGTAGCACATATTTGCCTACACATTGGATTCATTTTCCAATTTTCCATTCGAAATACTGAATCCCTGACTTTCAAGGGTAGAAGGAATTCTTTTTCAAAGAACAGCCTGACACTTACAAGAAACAGCCACCAGGAGACATCCTGTCTGGAAGACATCCTGTAGCCATATGTGTCCCTGAGACATCCTGTGGCCATCTTTCTTCCAGAAACATCCTGAAGTTATCTCACCTTGTGAAGACATCCAGGAACTGCCGATAAGAGAGTTTTCCCAAATCCAGCATTTTAATACCCATGTGTGAACAATAAAATTTTGCAGCTTGATCAGAACTCCTGTGTTGCTCTCATCTCTCGTGTCTCTTGTCCCTTCATTCCTCCCCATCTAGGTTCGCTGCCCATGTTGATGTGTCCTGCCGGCCGGGACATCTGGCGCCCACCGACTGGGGCTCAAGCCATTGACTGAGGGGGAACCCCTTCCTCCTGGAAGACTTGGTCAAGAGGAGCCCGCGATCGTCTCAGCAGACACCACCCGAAGACATATCCAGGAGGAGGGTGGGAATGATGCACGGTGAGTGACCCACCATGTGACAAGCAGTATCGTCACATGATTTGTTTATTTCAGGCCTCAAGGAGTTCTTCAAGACATGGGGGGCACATGTTAAGAAAAAGGACTTAAAATTTTTCTTTTCACACATAGGAGCATTGTGTCCATGGTTTCATCTTGAAGGGACCATTGATGGCAAAAATGGCTTAGAGTAGGAGACTGTTTAAAAGATTATTATGAATCCTTTGGCCCAGAAAAAATGCCAGTTCCCACCTTTTCTTACTGGAACTTAATTAATGAAATTCTTAAAAGTTTTCGCTTTGACAATGGTACCTTACAACTTGTCAGGATTGGGGAAGAGATTATGCAAAAGACCTCTCGTCCCTCCTCTGCATGCCCATCATTAGTATAGACATAGACCCTTCTCAGTCTTCCCAGGACCCTGAGAACCTTCCTGGTCCCCCTAAAAATACGACCCTAATTAATAAGGCTCCAATGATTAAAAACCACCTTTATCCAGTTTTAAATCCCAGAGACACATTGACCCCTGGGAAGGACGCTATCTTGGAGAAGGAAGCAGCTCTCTACCATTCAGAAGACCCGCAACCTCTCAGGACCCTGCCACAGCCTACAGGATTTACACATCCACCTCCCTCCTATATCCCTCTTGCCTTTTGTGCTCTGGCCCTTCAGTGGCCAAGTGCCCCCCCAGATATTTTTTCCCTACTTCCCCTACCTAACCTCGCTCCCTTGCCAGCATCCTTCCAACATAGACGGGAAGAGATGCAACTTTTAAAATAATTAAATTCCCTTTACTCTGAGCTCTCTTCATTAGCCTTAGCTATGGAGTCAATGCAAGCTGGCCCACAGCGGTCTAATACAAAGTCGAAGCCACTCCATCGGCCTGTTCTCACCTTCCCAGTCACCACCAGTCAGATAGATAAGCCTGCCCAGGCTGCGGTCAAAGACTTCGATGAGGAACAAGAGGAGGAAGCGGGGGAAATGGATCAAGGAGATCAGGACTCAGAGGATGAGGAGTTCACCCCTGGGCAGGAAGGAACCCAGAGTCTACAAAAAATTAAGCCTATGTTTTCTTGAAAAACTTAATAAGGCTTGTGCTCACTATGGCCCCACTGTGCCCTACACGTTGGCTTTATTAGAAATCCACAGCGCACAATGGCTTACTCCCAATGATTGGAAATTTTTAGACCAAGCTACCTTCAGTGCCGGAGACTTCCTGTTATGGAATGCAGATTTCGAAGACAATGTCGGGAAACTGCTCAAATAATTTTAACTAAGGCCTCCTCTGAATCTGGGACTTAAGTTTAGCTAGTGGGCAACGCGCCTTTTGACACTAAAAATAACAGGCACGTTTCCCTCCTGGACTCTTGGCGCAGACTCAGATGGCTGGTTTTCCTGCTTGGTGACACCTCCCTCAAAAGGCCTCGGCTACCAATTCCCTGGCAAAAATTTGACAAGTGCCCCATGAGCCTTATAGGTAGTTTGTTCCCCGGCTTAACCTAGCTGCGGAATGCTTGCATGAACCAAGCGAAGGTGAAAGCACCTATGTAAAACATCTTGCCTTTGAAAATGCCAACCCAGCATGTCAGGATGTTCTTCAACCACATAAGGATAAAGGGAAACTTTCTGAATTTATTAGACTCTGTGCAGGCGTGGGTGCAGCCCATGCCATGGGTCTCGCTTTAGGGGCCGCCTTTACCAAGGCGTTTCACAATCCTGGCTCACGTACTTGCTTTACTTGTAAACAACCTGGCCATTTTGCATGTGGGTGTCCGACAGGCAAACAAAGCCTAGGAATAGCGTCTCCTCAAACTGGGGCTTAACCGCCCCCAGCTACCCTTTTCCATAGAAGTGGTAAAGGTCATCACTGGGCCAGTGAGTGTAGATCTAAGACAAATGCCCTCAGACAGCCTATTTCTTCCTGCTTCTCGGGAAACTCCCTGCGGGGCCAGCCCCTGGCCACAACATCCCCCAGGACAAACACAGGAGCAATAAGGTTTGTTCCCTCCCAAATTCCCAACCTACCACAAAATCCTTCTCCACAATTGCCTCCCTCCAACTAGCCACCCAGGCAGCGCAAAATTGGACCTCTGTGCCACCACAGTTACAATATTAGACTCAATGCAAGGGCCCCAGATAATACCCACTGGAATTATGGGTCCCCCTCCATCTCATACATGTGCCCTTATTCTTGGAAGAGCCTCCACTACCATACAAGGTGTTCAGGTCTTCGCTGGCATTAATGATAATGATTTCACTGAAGAAATAAAAATACTGGCCACTGCTATTAATGGAGTTGCCGCCATCCCAGCAGGAACAAGACTTGCACAATTAATTCTCCTTCCCTTGGATTCAGGAGGCATTTCCACCACCCAAACCTACCTCGGGGGGCTGCCTTCTTAGGCTTCTCTGATGTGTATTGGGTTCAACCCATTTCTCACAATAGACCCACCCTTACCTTACTTACTGAAGGAAAGGAATTCCAAGGAGTTCTAGATATTGGAGCTGATGCCACAATTATTTCTCAAAAATACTAGCCATCAGGTTGGCCCCTCACTCCATCCTTGACTGACCTTAAAGGGATAGGAAAATAAAAAAATCCTCTGGTCAGCTCAAGGTCTATTAGCTGCACTGATAAAGATGGTAATAAGTCAACTGTCACTCCTTTCGTTGATTCTGACCTCCCTGTTAACGTATAGGGTGGAGATATTTTGAGTCATTAGAAGTTATTCTCGCCAGTCCCAATTCCATGGTGACTCATCAAATGCTTCCTATGAATTTTGTTCCTGGTACAGGCCTGGGGATACTGAAACAAGGACTGGTGGAGCCTATACAACCCATAAAAAAAACAAATACATGTGGACTTGTGTATTCAGATTTTTAGTGTCGGCCCCTGACCCTCCTGTACCCCATGCAGATAAAATTATTTGGGAGACTCAGACTCCTGTGTTGGTGGATCAGTGGCCCCTTACCCAGGAAAAATTGGAGGCTGCCTCCACGTTAGTGCTGGAACAGCTGGCAGCCGGCCATGTAAAGCCCTCAACCTCACCATGGATTACTCCTATTTTTATTATCAAGAAAAAATCAGGCAAGTGGCGCCTTTTACAATATTTGTGTGCCATTAATAAAGTTATGTGCCCGATGGGAGCACTACAGCCAGGCATTCCCACACCAGTGGCGATTCCAAAAACCTATTGTAAAATGGTTATTGACTTAAAAGATTGCTTTTTTACCATTCCTTTACATCCTGAGGATAGACCCTATTTTGCCTTTAGTCTCCCTCGCATTAATTTTCTGGGTCCTATGCAGAGATTTCAATGGAAGGTTCTTCCCCAAGGTATGGCCAACAGCCCTAGTCTTTGCCAAAAATACGTTGCTCAAGCAGTAGACCCTGTGAGAGAGCGATGACCACAAAATTATATTTTACATTATATGGATGATTTGTTAATTGCTGCACCTAATACCCAAGACCTTAATAATTGTTACTTGGACTTTTACAAAACCTCACTTCCTTGGGACTACAGATAGCTCCAGATAAGTTTCAAACACAGGACCCTTATACCTATTTGGGCCTTAAACTTCAAGATAATCAGATCCAAATTCCTAAAATACAACTATGTGTGGACCATATTCACACACTTAATGATTTTCAAATATTACTGGGGGATATTCAATTGCTAGGAACATATTTAAAATTACCCACTTGTGTACTTTTGCCCCTTAATGATATTTTGATAGGTGATTCCCACCCCTCCTCCCCTCAAAAGCTTACTCCGAGGCATGACATGCATTAAACCAAGCCACAGAAGCCATTGCCCAAAAGTTTGTTACACAAATTTCTTATAACCTTCCTCTGGTTCTGGTTATTTTCCACACTCCTCATACACCCACAGGAATATTTTGGCAGCGAGATCCACATTTTAAAAATAAAGGCTGCCCCTTGCTTTTGGTCCTTGTACCCACCACATCCTCCAAGGTTATTACTGTTTATCTTGCTCAGGTAGCTTCTCTTATTTTTAAAGGTCGTTTGCTTTCTCGACAACATTTTGGCAAAGACCCTGATAATATTTTAATTCCATATACTAAGGACCAAACCCTTACTACAATTTTTACTACAGACATGGATGAATGGGATATTGCCCTATCAGGCTTTTTGGGAACAATTCATAACAACATCCCCAATGACCCCCTTTTAATATTGTCCAGTTACATCCATTTATTTTTCCCAAAATTACTCAAAAGGCTCCCATTCCTCAAGCCCTTACCTTTTTTACAGACGGTTCCAGTAATGGCCGTGCAGTCTTTGTTGTCAATAACAGGCCTACCACCTTTGATACTGTCTATCAGTCAGCTCAGTTTGTGGAATTGTTCGCCATAACACAAGTTTTTATAAAGTTTTTTGATAATCTTGTTAATATTTATACAGACAGTGCCTACATTGCTCATTCTGTGCCCCTTCTGGAGATTTCACCCACCATTAAGGCTTCTTCCAATTCCCCCTTTCTGTTTCACCAGCTTCAGCAGCTAATTCAGGCCAGAAAACATCCATTTTCCTTAGGACACATCATGACACACTCTGACCTTCTGAGCCCTCTAACACAAGGTAATGCCCAAGCTGATGCAGCAACACGTTCCATCTTTCCAATTTTTGTTGGCTCCATTCAAAAGGCCATGGAGTTACACAATCTTCACCATCTAAATTCCCAGAGCCATCGATTACTTTGGAAAATTACCAGGCAACATGCATGAGAAATAGTAAAAGCATGCCCTGCTTGCACTGTCTCCCTCCCCATTCAACACTTGGGAGTTAACCCCCGAGGATTACTGCCCAATCAGATTTAGCAAATGGATGTTATTCATTTTCCTGAATTTTGAAAAACCAAATATATATACGTTTCTATAGATACCTTCAGCGGCTTTATTTTTGCATCACCACATTCTTGAGAGGCTATCAAAGATGTCCTTTCTCATCTTGTTTCAGCCTTTTTCGTAATGTGTAAACCAATACATATTAAAACAGATAAATGTCCTGCATATACCAGTGCCAAGTTTAAACAGTTTTGTGCTACCTTGCAATTTTGTCATACTACTGAAATTCCATACAACACTCAGGGCCAAGGCATGTGGAACTTGCCCAGCTTACCTTAAAGACTTGGCTATCCCGTCTTAAGGCTTCCGCCCTTGTATTTACCACTCCCAGGGATCGCCTTAACCATGCATTATTTGCCCTTATTTTTCTTACCCTAGACAGTGAAGGCCATTTGGCCACAGACAGACACTGGCATCCTTCATCCAATTCTGTTCGCACACCTGTTATGTGGTGCAATCCCATTACAAATAAATGAAAACGCCCACATCCTATCCTAATCAGGGGATGAGGCTCAGCTTGTGTTTTGGACCAAGAGCAAGCATCCCCAAGATGGTTACCAGAATGCCTGGTTAAACAGGTAAATTACTTACCTCAACCCAGGGACGGAGGCCCTCCCCCTGAGGACAAATTTTCCTCCATTTCAGATACAGCCAACAATCTGTGCGAGGATCCTGCTTAAGGCACTTCTGCTGAACAGGTTTGAACACAGAGGCCTTGGACCTCTAATTTCCAACATCATGGGGTACCTTTTTGCCCCCCCCCCGTGAATGCAAAGGAGGATTTTGGACTGAGGCTCCCACTAGTTGGACCCAGACTGCTGACTGCATGACTAAGGTGACTTACCTCCGTGCCAAGGTTGACCATAATCTCGGAGGAGTTCATCAGCCTAAATGGGTATGTGTTAACAAGCCAAAGATTATTCCCCCTAGTACAAGTAAAGCTCTCCAAAATTGTTCTGCAACTTGTACGCATACCCAGGCGATGCATGTCTCTTGTAATGCGTCGGCTTCACTTTGTGTTAATAAACAGGGAGAACAATTTTTTGAAGCCTCCCTAACTAAAACTCATGCAGCAGGGGGACCACTATTCATTATACCCCCATTCTCTTTGACCATGGAGGAGATGGCAAATACACCAAGCTACAGTCAGCTGGGTGCCAAGGCACTGTCGGAAAACCTTCCTACTGGCCCATTAAGGCCCCTACAGGGGTCTCTGATGGTGGAGGACCCACTTATTCTGTCAAGCATCCTCAGATAATCAAACTTTTGAAACCCCAAATCCCTGAGCTCACATATCATCCCTTAATGTAGCCTAAATCCCAGTTCCCAGGTTTAGATACCAATACATTAGATATTTTGCAAACTACATTCTCCTAGCTTAATAATTCGAACCTCACCCTTGCTGGTGATTGCTGGCTCTGCATGACAACAGGGGCAATCATGCCTATGGCAGTTCCTATTAATTCTATCATGGACAATGATAATACATGCCAACCCGGATTTCCCTTTAAAGTACAGCCTATAGGCACTTTTACATTATTTCTTTTAGGCGCGATGCAGAATAATACCTATGATATTGATGTTCGACTTACTTCCTTTGGAAATTGCTCAACAGTATAAAATTATTCCTCACCCACCCCATCTCTTTGTCCCTCCAATGGCACAGTTTTTATGTGTGGAGGAAACTCGGCCTTCCCACGCTTCCAGCGAATTGGACCATTGGTTGTGTTCTTGCTTTATTACTCCCTGATATAACTATTGTCCCAGGAGATGAACCTCTACCAATTTCTAGCCTAGACACTTTAGTCAAAAGACACAGGTGGGCAATACAGGCTTTACCACTCATTGCCAGCCTTGGAATAACAGCTGCTGTGGGCACAGGTACAGTGGCTTAGGCACGGCTATTCACTCTTACCATCGCCTGTCTCAACAACTTATAAATTATGTACAAACTTTATCAGGAACCATTAAAGATTTGCAGGACCAAATAAATTCCCTGGCAGAAGTGTTCCTTCAAAACAGACGAGGCTTAGATTTGCTGACAGCTAACCAGGGAGGTATTTGCTTAGCCTTAGGGGAACGATGCTGCTTTTATGCAAATAAATCAGGCATAGTACGCATTAAAATTAAGCAGCTTCAAGAAGATCCAGAAAAGAGACAAAGGGAACTATTTGAAAATCCCCTCTGGATTGGGCATAATGGATTTCTACCCTACCTTCTTCCCCTATTAGTCCCTTTGTTGGGTTTACTTTTAATGGTGTCCATAGGCCGCTGCATTATAAAGAGGCTGGTACAATTTATTAAAGAACAGATTAATATTTTGGTTTCTAAGCCCATACAGGTCCACTATCATGGTCTGGAGATGGAAGACAGCACTGCCAACATTTAAAAGAATGTTCAACCCTTCTCACAGGCTTATTAAGTTTACATCCCCACAGATCTCTCTTTCTTACAGAAAACTATAAGTAACAGCTCTGAGCAACCATCTTCTACCCTTGCAATAAGGGTTCATTCTCCATGGGCCCCTCCGCTTGGGGGAGGACACACCCTTGGAATGAGCACGTTAGGCCATAATAATGGAGGGTCCAGGAAGGACTGCAGGAGGATGGATCCACGGATCCCCAAACACAAGACCTCTGAATGACACGCTCTGGTGCATGGCGGTTGGCATGCTATCCCCTCAAAGACGTCTCCTCCAAAAACATGCCAAAGCCAACACGAAATCTCCTAGGAAAGATGCTCGCTCAAATCAGGAGATATTCTAAGGCATCCTAGAGAAACAGAGCCACTATCACCCCCTAAATCCATGGCCTGTAAGGTATGGTCGAATATTTTATATAACAAAAGGGGAGATGTCAGGGGCTAGAAGGAAGTTCTCCTTCAAAAAATAGACTGACACAAGAAACACCCCCCTGGGACACAACCTGCCTGGGAGACATCCCACAGCCATCTATCTCCTTTTGACATCCGGCTACCATCTGTCTACCTGAAACATCCTGAGGTTATCTCACCCTGTGAAGACATCCAGCAACTGCCGATAAGAGAGCTTTCCCATCCGCAGCATATAAATACCCTCTGAGAATAATAAAAGTTTGCAGCATGATCAGAACTCCTGTCTTGCTGTCATCTCTCGTGTCTCTTGTCCCTTCATTCCTCCCCAACTAGGATCGACACCCAAGTTGATGTGTCCTGCCAGCCGGGCCATCTGACACTAACCCATACCCTCCTAGACTCTGATGACAAATCCTAATATGATGGAGAAAAATAACCCAAACAGAATAGAAATACAAGCAGTTCAGAGGAGGCATGGTGTATAGTTGCACTTGCCTTTTGCATGATATAGGGTAGGTGTTATAAATCTAGTTAATTTTTAATTGAAATAGTTCTCCATGTGTTTTTAAAGTTAACAAATATGTGAATTCCTGTCTCCCTTTCTCTGTAGCCGATTCAGCACATGTATTTTTATATGCACATATAGAATCCTACCCGGTATCAGATGTACATTCTTGTGAGGTGGCTGACTTGGAAGATACAAATTGTGAAAAGAGATCACTCCTCCTAAACGCTGTTGGAACAGAAAATTCAACCTATGGGTGAGCCTCCTAGTAGAACAACATTATACATAAATCCATGTTCAGTAAATTAAAAATTTTTGCATCTGTGGATGATATATACTTCATGATGAATTTCGATTGGCATATATATTGCTACATTTTATTGTTTTATTGTCTGGGTGTGTGTGTTGTGTGTGTGTGTGTGTGGGGGTATATATATATATATATATATATATATATATATATATATATACACTCTCCAAATATTTCAAAATATGAAATATATGTGTCTTACATATACTACCTAAATTCATTCATGTTCATGTATGTGGATTTATAATCAACTTTTCACAATATTATTCTCAGAAATATTCATCCACCTGAATTACATATTTGTTTTCTAGTACTGAAAACTAACTTCAGTGAGTGGTGCATACAATCCTAATATTTCTACAGTAACTGACCCAGTTTAACATCAATGCAACTAGATTCCTCTTGGATATGATGTCTATGTTGAAGTTCATTTTATTCAACACTGGTACATTACTATTTGTTCAGTTTATACACATCATAGGATATATATTTCATCAACAACTTCAATAATTTATAGGATTTTGATTCACTTTCAATCATTTCCTGATTCAGAACACATGTATTCCTCCAGGTTACTTGATTGTTTTTTCATGAGACTTCTTTCTAAACGCTTTTTTTTTTTCGATTTCAATAATCATTTTGAAGAAAAACTGACACACTCTTCATGATAAACCATAACCCTAATATTACCATTAGATGTATTTCTGGTTGGAATAAATGATTGCATATAAATATACGATTTTCTGTTTATTTTCAGATATCAATTCAATCGAATATTTAAAGTTGGAACAAGTTATAATATTTAATCACAGTTTCGTCTATTCATAAATTATCTCTATGTTCATAGACACAGAGTAAATCTATTTGTAACCCCAATACTAATTTTTTCATCTTCAAAATGTTGCTCCCAGAAATGGTGGAAGAAATACTCATGTCACCTAATCTACATATACATTTTATCACAGTAATATTCTGGACACAAAAAGAAGAGGTCACACTTATGATTGTATCAAAGCCTAAATGAAAAGTGAGCATAGATGACTGAAAACATTCATGTCCAGTGTGCCTAATGCTCTCAAATGTCAATCCTATTGGTGACTACATATTTGTTTCTTCTTAAGACTATATTTTGAACCTCAACCCTGTTGCAAATGTCTAATCCTATCACTCAATTTATACTTTGCCTGATTTCCTAATGTCTCTATTGATGTCTGCTTACCTAAATATTTTCCCCAGTTCACCATTGTGACTGACCCTTCACGTGTGCTGACATTTACATTCACTCTCTACCCGATACACTATTGCTAAAGAACTTTTGGTCCAAATTCTGTACTCAGTCTTCTTCTGAAACTTATCGAATATCTTCCTAATCCTACCGACTATCCCTGTTCTAGTGGATGTTCACTTCTACATTCAATCATCCAAGGTACAAGGTCCTATGCCATTGATTATCGTTTTATCTGAAACACCTGTGCAGAACGTATATCAAAGCTAAGTATCCCAATCAATAGCGCAATGCCCTTCTGGGCTTCCAATCTTACCTAGATTTTTGTTTTCATACTTATATTTCACCTATATATTCTTATAAATATCACAGGTTCCCAATACCATTATTCATCAATTAGAATAATTCCTAACCCAAATCAAACCTGTTATTAACCCTAACCATACACTGTTCCCTCAATCTAACTTTACAGAAGAGGAGGGACCAAGTTGGTCTTACAATTCAGGAATGTAGAAAATCTTCCACCTGTTGTAAAACTCAAAGGTCCATGAAGAAGTGATCCCTGGAGAACATGTAGGCAGCCATGAAGGACCTGAGAGAGCAAACGTCATCTTCCATTGCAAACAACCTGGTCAGGATGAAGGGTTGTGTCTGCATCAGCCTCTCTGTTCATAATGTAGAGAAGATGGACACAAACAGTCCTGTTTGGAGAGCTGTTCCTGGGTGCCTATGGTTCATATACCATTCTAACTTGTGAAAGTGTCACAGGAAGTAGGAGAAGCCTCGATCTCATGGGACCCTTGGAAGCAACTGTTAGGACAAAGTGGTTGCCAAAGTAGTGACCTCATTCAGTTCCTGAAGGAAGTGACCTCACCTCACTTCCTTGGTCATGGAACTCTCGGTACTTGGGATCCAGGAAGCAAGGTACCAAGAGCCTGTCCCAGTCCCAGTCCCAGTGGGCTCACTTGTTTGGATTTACCAAGGACAGAGTCAGTCTTTCATGGTACCTACAGATATGAGGATGGCCAACTGCCAGGAAAACTCAGAAGAGGGGCCTTTCCTGAGAAAGCAGATAGTGGCTCACCGCTGGCTCCTGACAAGTTCACAGAGTTGGTGATTTCCGGGGATCATAAGTTGGCCCACCAGTCAGAAGACACTCTGGATAGTCACAGACATACTTTGTAGAAGGTGGTGCCTCTGTGGTTGTCGGTGTGGGTTTATGGTTTTGTCTCATGTTCTGAGAATAGGTAGAAAAGGCGGTTTGTTTGATTTGGAGTGAACTGTTTATAGTAAGTCGTTTGGCAAGCAAGAGTTCCTATGTCTGTGAATCCCAATGTGTCCATGGTTTTAGACATTAGAAAACAGAATGCATCAATTGTTGTGTCCTGTCTAGTAGAAAGCTTCCCAGCATTCATCCTGCCGAATTTATGAATGGATTTCAGCTTGCCTTATCGATGAGCAACATGTGGTATCTTCCAAAATTCCTGCATTCTTCATGAATTCTGGCTACTCTCCAGAATAGGCTCATGGTTTTGTGTCCAAGATATGTAGCAGTTCCAAGCCCTGTGACATGGCCATGTACTGGATAGCTGAAGGGAATGTCGAGCATCTCAAAAAACTCAGATATAAGTGTGACCATGATAGTCTAAGTGGAGAAACCCTGCTTTGGGCCTTTTGCTTACCTATTGTTCTGTTGCCCTGAATGTCAGGAAGGTCTTTGCCTCAAGACATCCGTTTGTGAAGCCTGAAGAAAACAGGTTCAAATGGAAATGAATGGACATCACCTGTGGATCTTTGCTTAATTCCTTTGGAAATGGAAGTGTCTGAATCAGCCTCTTGGCCCTGTGTGAGGCCGTGGCTTAGATTCTCAACCCCTGGAGAATCTAAAGAAACATCACATGTGTGCATCCAAAACAGAAATGGCCAAAAGTGCAGTTATTGTGGATGAAGTCTCTCCCCATTCTCTGTGAGGTTCCTGACCTCCATCAAGTTAGAATAGGGATCCTTTGGGCCAAATCATTTCTTCAAAGCCCTAAAGAGGCTTGCCCATAATTGCTTGAATTTTCCCGTGACTACAATTCACATAAAGAATCCAAATTGGAGAAACGGAGAAGTATTAACAGGAGGCCTATATGAACACTCCTGGTTCACAGGAGTGGTGTCCAGGCCACCCTGAATTTAGGCAAATTAGGGGCAAGAGAGATTATTTAGGAGACTGTCTTGAGCTTCGCCCCTCGTGGAAAATTCCAGCGATAGGTTATGATGAGTGTCTATATAAAAGAACATGAGGGCCATGTGGGAGTGTTTTGGTTTTAATTGTGGTTGTTAGTGTTGTGGTTGGAAGAGATGACTGGGTCCACCTTGACATGAACTCTGGTGTTTTTCCCCTTGGAGACTGAGTTCTGGAACTGACCTCAGAAAAGTATTGCCATTAATTGTGTTGGATTTTAGGAGGCCATGCATGAGAGTCGCCCTTGGAAACTGAGATCAAGGCCCAGGGTGGCTTTCAACAGAGCACTGGGAATCACAGCCAAGATATCACATAATTTTCTTCTGAAAGACTTGGCAGCCATAGTTGAGAGTCAAAAGACACATGGACCTCACATTGTAGAACTCAATGGGCCTGGCTTCATTTGACCTTTTGGCCATTCTTTGGGAAGCATTACCTGTGACATTTCTCCAGAGCTTTCATTGAAATGAGCTTCGTCAAGATTAATGGTTCTGGAATGAACTGAAACTCACAGTGCCTCCAACGTCATTGTTGAAATATGGCTAGAAAAATACCATGAAATTTTTGAAATTTCCATGACCAGCTGGCACAGGAGAACCTTTGGATGTCCTGTTGCTGATCATGAGTATAACAGACAGTGCCTTGATTGACTGGTTTTAATAAAAATTGTGTAAAACAGAGATGCCAATAAGTTGGAGCCTGATGATTAGTGGGCCTAGAGCATTAGTAGGCAGGTGTGTGATAAAACATCTGTAGTGGGGCCATGTGGATCTGCCATTGGCTTCCAAATGGCGTGTGACTGACATGATGCAGCCAGCAGTCCCTTCTAAGTAAAGGCATGTTGTTATATGGAGAGGTTTCAGGGCAATGTTCAGAATCGATTTGCTATGGTCAATGGGGCAAGCTATGTGATATAGAAGCATGGTTGGTGCATTCTCCTGCAGAAATTGAAATACCACATGTGACAGAACTCCCTCCTGCACTGTGTCCCATTTGAACTCCGTGTATTTCATGAAGCAAATACCAAACTCCCATTGTAGCAGCAAGAAACACCATGAAAATTGGAGGATGAACAAATGGCTTCACAGTCCACACAGGGAGACACTTAGAACCCAGTGGCCACAGTTTACCTACAAAGATCAAATTCAGGACTGGTGTCTCATGTTATTTCCAAAATAAGAAACTATGTTTTACAGGTCACATAGGTGCAGACCCTGCTTTGATGATCTCAGTACAAAGGAAGCTAAAGCTCCTGATAACAACACATGTTTCAAGTGCCCAACCTCAGAGGCAATTTCTCAAGAAGTCTTTAGGCCAGCAGAGCTCCATGTTTATGGAGTGTTCACCCTGTCCCTTACTTTTGGAAACTCCTGTACCACCTTCAAGGTAGTGAACTCCTTAGCATATTCCATTCCAGATAAGTATTCACTGATTTTCTAATTCTTCTCCTCTAATTATGTCTTACTTGGGGCAAAGATAATGTCAAGCCATTGTTCTGGAGGAGTGGGAAGATTTTGTGTGGCACATATTTGCATACACATTATACATTTTCCAATTTTCCATTCGAAATACTGAATCCCTGACTCTAACCCCTACCATACTAGACTCTAACTACTAATCGTAATATGATAGAGAATAATAACCAAAACAGAATAGAAATACAAGCAGTTCAGAGGAGGCATGGTGTATAGTTGGAATTGTTTTTTGCATTATATAGGGTAGGAGTTATAAATCTAGTCATTTTTTTGTTGAAATAGTTCTCCGTGTGTTTTGAAAGTTAACAAATATGTGAATTCCTGTCTCCTTTTCTCTGTAGCCTATTCAGCACATGTAATTTTATATGCACATATAGAATTGTACCTGGTATCACACGTACATTTTTGTGAGGTGACTGACTTGGCAAATACAAATTGTGAGAAGAGATCACTCCTCCTAAATGCTGTTGGAACTGAAAATTCAACCTATGGGTAAGCCTCCTAGTTGAACAACATTATACATAAATCCATGTTCAGTATATGAATATTTTGGGGTCTGTGGATGATATGTATTTCATGATGAATTTCGATTGGCATATATATTGCTAGTTTTTAATGTCTGTGTGTGTGTGTGTGTATATATATATATATATATATATATATATATATATATACTCTCCAGATTTTTCAAAATATGAAATATTTGTGTCTTATTTTGCACTCCCTAAATTCATTCATATTCATGTATGTGGATTTATAATCCACTTTTTAAAAAATTATTCTCAGAAATATTCATCCACCTGAAATACATATTTTTTCCTAGTACTGAAACAGTTTTCAGTAAATGGTGCATCCAAATCCTAATATTTCGGCATTGCAAGATGGCTGTGAAGACAGTGTATCACACCCAGTGTACCCTGCCACTGCGCAAGTGAATAACGAGTTAGAGGGATGAAAAACTATCTTGTTAGGATCTTACAGGAAAATGGGTGTTTACCAAAACCTAGAAGAATGATTTCCACCACCGAGGTCAGGTAATTGAGTCTCAAACACAAGCCACTTGTGCAACTGGAGATCCATTCTGATTGATCCGTGTGACCTGCCCTGTGTCTACAAATGGTGAGGTACCACCGAGAAGCGACCAGCAAGCAGGGAGAAACGTTGCTGCGGATTCTGTGGAATCCTGCTGGCTGAGCATCCACTGAGCCCCCAGCTGAATTCGGGATTTCAGACGGGGAAGTTAGCAGTACATTTCTATGCCCCAAAGCGGAAATTCCACAAAGGAAACCAACAGCCACCATCTTGGAGAGCTGAAGTAACCACCACCACTTCATGACAGATTGCAAGAATAAAACAGGTGTGTGTTTCTCAGCTCATCTCACATACAGAGGGGAATTCGCATAAAATATCTCCTAGGCTTTTGGGGGAGGGATAATCAGAGCAAGTCTGCATAAAGACTGGGGGAAAACTAGAGGCACCTGACCTTCATCTCCCCTTCCCATCAGCGGCAAAAATGAAACTTGTCTAGCCAGTGCGGGGCGATGGGCAAGAGAAAAAAATTAAAACAATAGAGTTCCAGGGTTCCCAATAGACACCCTCCCCACCCAACAAACGGCAGACCCAGAGAACAGTTTGAGCTGCCGAGAAGCATCACTCAGGAGAAATCTGGTCTAGCAGGAGAAATCAGGACTAGCAGGATAAACCAGGTTACTAGAGGCCAGGCCCTCCTGACTGGTTGGCTGGAGAACGCCGGCCCACTGACAGTGTGACTGGGCAACTGGAGACCACCTTCCTGGTGGCGCCAGCCCACCTGCTGACGCTATGTCTTGACGGCTGGAGAACGCGCGCCTGCCGGCGACCAAACACGCAACTGTGTGGCTAGAGATCACCCACCAGCCGAAGACAGACCACAAGCTGCCCGCGCTACTGGGTGGCTGGAGACTGCCGGCCTGCCAGCGACCGGGAGCTGAAACCAACCAGAGACAATCCAGTCCACCCACCCAATTCGGGCACTCCGGCAAGGAGCCTGGGGCCCACAACAGCAGAGAGGTGACATCACTGGAGCTCGGCCATCAGAATTCCTTAACAGCGGAATCCACTTAAGCAGGCATAGTCTACCAACACAAAGGAGAGAAAACAGAGATATATAAACCCATAACAAATCTATAGAAGAGAGCAGAAACACAGCAATCAAATAGAGCTGGAAAATGACGTGAACATCATGAAAAAACAAGGGAAAACAAGGTGTACAAACAATGAAGGACAACTTAATACTACAGGAGAACCTAGAAGCATCAGAAACAGGGATAGGGAAAAAACTTAAGTCATACCTAACTCAGATGGAAAGGTATAAGAGAGAAGACATGAGGCAGCAAGTCTAAGCAATAAAAGTATATTTTGAAAATGAATTAAACAAACAAATTCAAATGGCAAAGAACAAGCTTTACAAGGAGATAGAGATCTTTTAAAAAATCATACAGTAATTCTAGAAATGCAGGAAACTATAAACCAAATTAAAAACTCAAACAAGAATATTACAAATAGACTAGATCAAGTAGAAGTCAGAACATCAGATAATGAAGACAAAGTTTGTCAACTTGAAAAGAATATAGTCAACACAGAAAACATGCTTAAATCCCATGAGCAACTATTCAAGAGATATGGGATGTCATAAAAAAAACAAAATTGGGAGTCATCGGGATAGAAGAAGGCATAGAAATTCAAACCGAATGAATGAACAACATATTAAATGAAATAATTCTAGAAAACTTACCAGAGATGAAAGATGGAATGAATTGCCATATCCTGGAAGCCTACAGGACGTCAAACATTCAAAACCATAATAGACAAACTCCAAGACATATAATTATGAAGATAGCCAACATACAGAACAAGGAGAGAATATTAAAAGCTACGAAAGAAAGTAGGCAGATAACAATCAGGGGTAAACCAATAAGGTTAACAATTGATTTTTCATCACAGACTTTGAAAGCGAGAAGATCTTTTAACAATGTATTTCAAACACTGAAAAATAATGGATTCCAACCAAGAATACTGTATCCAACAAAATTAAGCTTCAGATTTGACAATGAAATTAAGTCCTTCCTGATAAATAAAAGCTAAAAGAATTCGCAGACAGAACACCAGCACTGCAAAGCATTTTGAGCAAAATACTACAAGAAGAGGAATTGAAAAATAGTGCCCAAAACTAACAGCGGGAGGTATCTCAGTAAAGGGGTAAGAAAAAAACCAAAAAGTAAAAACTACCCAAATTAAAATAAATAAATAAATAAACATGACTGGAAGTACAAATCATATTTTAATTGTAACCTTAAATGTTAAAAATCTAAACTCACCAATCAAGAGACATAGGCTAGTAACCTGGATCAAAAAAATAAATCCAACAATATGCTGCCTTCGGGAGACTCATATGAAAGTTAAAGACATACACAGGCTGAAAGTGAAAGGTTGGGAAAAATCATACCACTCATATGGCCCTCGGAAGCAAGCAGGAGTGGCCATACTCATATCATATAAAATCAACTTCAAACCTACGTTAATCAAAAGGGATAAAGTAGGACACTATATATTGTTAAAAGGAACCATCCACCAACAAGACATAACAATTATCAATTGGTATGCACCAAACAATTGAGCTGCAACGCTCATAAAACAAACTCGCCTCAAGTTCAAGAGTCAAATAGACTACAACACAATAATTATGGGTGACTTTAACACACCGCTCTCGCCATTAGACAGATCCTCTATAAAAAACTGAATAAAGAAACTATAGAATTCAACAGCACAATCAATAACCTTGACGTAACCGACATATATAGAATACATCAACCATCATCAAGTGGATACACTTTATTCTCAGCAGCACATGGATCCTACTCCAAGTTAGACCATATATTATGCCATTGGGCAACTCTTAGTAAATATAAAGGCGTGGAGAAAATACCATGCACCATATCTGATCATAATGGAATGAAACTGGAAATCAATGATAAAAGAAGGAAGGAAAAATCCTACATCACATGGAAAATGAACAATATTCTACTGAATGATCAATGGGTTACAGAAGACATAAAGGAGGAGATAAAAATATTTTTAGAATCAAATGACAATACAGACACATCATACTGGAATCTATGGGACACAAAGAAGGCAGTTTTAAGAGGGAAATTCATTTCTTGGAGTTCTTTCCTCAAAAAAAGAATAAAACAACAAATAAATAAACTCACAGTACACATCAAAAACCTAGAAAAGGAAGAGCAAAACAACAGCAAATGTAGTAGAAGACAAGAAATAATTAAAATTAGAGAAGAAATCAACGAAATTGAAACAAAAAAAAACATTGAAAAAATTGATAAAACTAAAAGTTGGTTCTTTGAAAAAATAAATAAGATTTACAGGCCCTTAGCCATGCTAAGGATGAGATGAAGAGAGACAACTGAAATTACTAACATACGGAATGAAAAAGACAATATCACAACAGACAGTACACAAATACAGAAGATAATTAGAAAGTATTTTGAAACCCTATATTCCAATAAAATAGAAGATAGTTAAAATATCGATAAATTTCTTAAGTCATACGATCTGCCCAGATTCAGTCAGGAAGACACACACAATTTAAACAGACCAAAAACAAAGGAAGAAATAGAAGAAGCCATCAAAATACTACCAACCAAAAAAAGCCCTGGACCTGATGGGTATAGAGCAGAGTTCACAAAAACCTTCAAAGAAGAATTAATACCAATACTTTTCAAGCTATATCAAGAAATAGAAAAATAAGGAGCTCTTCCAAATTCATTCTCGGAGTCCAAAATCACCCTGATCCCAAAACCAGACAAAGACACTTCAAAAAAGAAAACTACAACCAATATCTCTAATGAACTTGGATGCAAAAATTCTCAATGAAATCCGTGTGAATTGAATCCAAAAGCATATCAAAATAGTTGTGCACCATGATCAAGTAGGATTCTTCCCTGGAATGCAAGGCTGGTTCAATATACGGAAATCAATAAATGCTATTCACCACATCAATAGACTTAAGGACAAGAACCATATGATCATCTCGATAGATGTAGTAAAAACATTCGACACAGTTCAGCATCCCTTTATGTTCAAAACACTAGAAAAACTAGAAATAACAGGAACTTACCTCAACATTGTAAAAGCTATATATGCTAAACCTCAGGCTAGGATCATCCTAAATGGAGAAAACTGAAGGCATTCCCTCTGAAATCTGGAACAAGACAGGGATGCCCTCTATCACCACTTCTATTCAATTTAGTTCTTGAAATACTAGCCAGAGAAATTAGACAGACAAAAGAAATTAAAGGCATAAAAATAGGAAAAGAAGAACTTGAATTATCGCTATTTGTGGATGACATGGTAATATATTTAACAGACCCAAAAGGGTCTACAAAGAAACTGCTAGAGATAATAAATGAAGGATATAAAACCAACACGCATAAATCAAAGGCATTCCTGTATATCAGAAACAAAACTTCTGAAATGGAAATGAGGAAAACCACTCCATTCACAATATCCTCAAAGAAAATAAGATACTTGGAAATCAACCTAACAAAAGAGGTGAAAACCACAGAACCCTAAAGAGAGAGATAGAAAAAGATCTTAGAAGATGGAAAAATGTACCCTGTTCATGGATAGGCAGAACTAAATTCGTCAAAATGGCGAAATTACCCAAAGTTCTATACAGGTTTAACGCAATGCCAATCAAAATCCCAATGGCATTTCTTTTAGAAATGATAAAGCAATCATGAAATTCATATAGAAAAACAAAAGACACAGAATAGCAAAAGAAATTCTAAGCAGGAAGTGTGAATCGGGAGGTATAGCGATACCAGAGTTCAAACTTTACTACAAAGCAATAGTAACAAAAACAGTGTGGTACTGGTACGAAAACAGGCAGGTGGACCAATGGTATAGAATGGAGGACAGAGAAACCAATCCACAAAATTACAACTTTCTTATATTTGAAAAAGTGGCTATAAACATGCAATGGATGAAGGATAGCATCTTCAACAAATGGTGCAGGGAAAATTAGAAATCCATATGCAACAAAATGAAACTGAATCCCGTTCTCTCACCATGCACAAAAGTTAAATCAAAATAGATCAAGGAGCTAGATATCAAATCAGAGACACTGCGTCTCATAGAAGAAAAAGTTGGCTACGATCTATATACTGTGGGGTCAGGCTCCAAATTCTTTAATAAGACATCAATAGCCCAAGAGTTAATAACAAGAAAAAAACAAATGGGACTTACTTAAACTAAATGTTTTTTTCTCAAGAAGAGAAACAATAAGAGAGGTAAATAGAGAGCCTACATCCTGGGAACAAATTTTTACCCCTCACACTTCAGATAGAGCCCTAATATGCAGAATATACAAAGAACTCAAAATATTAAACAATAAGATAACAAATAACCCAATCAACAAATGGGCCGAGGACCTAATCAGACACTTCACAGAGGAGGACATACAATCAATCAACAAGTACATGAAAAAATGCTCACCATCTCTAGCAGTCTGAGAAATGCAAATCAAAACCACCTTAAGATACCATCTTACTCCAGTAAGATGAGCAGCCATTATGAAGTCAAACAACAATAAGTGTTGGCGAGGATTTGGGGAAAAGTGTACACTTGTACACTGCTGGTGGGACTGCAAATTGGTGAGGCCAATTTTAAAAGAAGTATGGATATTCCTGGGAAAGCTGGAAATGGATCCACCATTTGACCCAGCTATCACCCTTCTTGGACTGTTCCCTGAGGATCTTAAAAGAGCGTACTATAGGGATACTGCCACATCAATGATCATAGCGGCACAATTCACAATAGCTAGACTGTGGAACCAACTTAGATGCCCTTCAATAGATTAATGGATAAAAAAATGTGGCATCTATACACAATGGAGTATTACACAGCACAAAAATGACAAAATCATAGAATTTGCAGGGAAATGGATGGCATTAGAGCATATTATGTTAAGCGAAGCTAACCAGTCCTTAAAAAACAAATGCCAAATGTCTTCTCTGATATAAAGAGAGCAAATAAGAGCAGAACAGGGAGGAAGAGCATGAGGAAAATATTAACATTAAACAAAGACGAATGGGGGGAGAGAAAGGGAGAGAGAAGGGAAAGCTTATGAAAATTGTAGGAGACCCTCAATGTTACACAAAATCGCATATAAAATGTTGTGAGGGGAAGTGGGGGGGGAACAATGGAGAGAATTGAACAATAGCAGATGAGGTAGAGAGGAAAGATGGGAGGGGAGGAGAGGGTGGATAGTAGGGGATAGGAAAGGTAGCAGAATACAACTGTCACTAATATGCCATTATGTAAAAGTGTGAATGTGTAACCGATGTGATTGTACAATTCGTATTTGGGGAAAAAATGGGAGTTCATAAGCCAATTGAGTCAAATGTATGAAAGATGATATATCTTGAGCTTTGTAATGTTTTGAACAACCAATAAAAATAAATAAATAAATAAAGGTTTAAAATTTAGTGGGAAGAAATCAGCTAAAAATGGGTTCAGATGTATTCATTTTGCTATGCAGAAACTTTATTTTGTGTAGTTGTAAATATCACAAATTTATTTTACCAGAAAATGCACATAAATTGAGATGAAAGGATAATTCACCTATCTTCATGAAAAATTCATAGCATTTTCTACACTTTTCATACTTCATTTTTTTCGTGAATATTTTTACATGGACAAGGTCTAGTCTTAGGCTATTCTTCCAGAATACTACCTCATCTGACAAGTTCGTACAATGTGTTGGATTGTTCTTTTCATCTTTTATTTAATAGTTTCTATCTGATAATGTGTATTTTTCTTATCTTTATTTGGACATTATCTTTGCATTTTATGTTTTACTGGGGAAGAGACTCATCAAAAGCTCTTTATTATATGTATCAACAATCAAACATTTAGAGCATGCAATTATTCTTAATTTTGCATGAAAATAAATTTGTACCATTTTTCTTATAAAGATGTAGTATTATTAATAATGTCCCTACTGTAATAAGTAACTACTTACAAGAAGAATTAAACAATTAACTTTATATCAATTATGAACATGAAAAGTACTAAAATAAGTATTTGGCAATTAATACACAATTGATAGAAATAGAAATCACAAGAACGCCATTTAAAATGTCAGTGCATATGGTCCTTAAATAATAGGTTGTTCAAATAAAATTTCTCTAATTCATAAGAGGTAATATGCCATATTACAGCTTAATGTGATATAAAACCTTAAATTATCAGTATTGATAAATAAGAATGATACCTTTTTACTTAAATATGTTTATTTGATTTTCACTGTAAGATGTTAATTATGGAAGAATTGAGAATTAAGAAAGACTTGGTCTATATTATTTCTAACAGGAAAATCAAAGTACTTTTAAATATATATGTATATATATAATATATGTAATGCATATGCATGAATATAGATACATATGTGTAATAAATGTATTGTAATATATCTATCAGGTGATTATAATTTTTAGATTTTCTCAAGAAAAAGAATGACTATAAAAAACAGTCTTAAACTTAAATTTCATAGCATACTACTGTTTGTAATGACATGAGAGAAAAATAGATATGGAGGGGAAACGAAAAAGGAAGGGAGAGAAGGGGGAAAATGGGGAAGAAAGTGAGTAAAGAAGAGGGACATGAGTGTATGATGTTAAGATAAAAGTGGAGGGGCTGGGTTTGTGGCTCAGTGGTAACATGCATTTCTAGCATGTGTAAGGCACATGGTTCTATTCTCAGCACCACATACAAATAAACAAAATGAAGGTCAATCAACAACTGAAAAAATAAAAAAGAAAAAAGAAGAAATATTACGAAAATTCCAAGCTTTGATGAATGTTAAATAAAAAAAATTATGTTACATAGCCTTATGTAATTTTAGACTATCCAAAATAGTCACTAAATGTTAGATTATTAGTGCTATAACTAAAAATCCATTGATCTTTCCTCTACATTCTGTGGCATGCTAGTGCTAAAATAAATTGTATTATTAATCCCCCCCAAAAATCCTAATATTTCTACAGTAACTGACCCAGTTGAACATCAATGCAAGTAGACATGATGTGCATTTTGACGTTCATTTTTATTCAACACTGGTACATTACTATTTCTTCAGTTTATGCACATCATAGCATATATGTCTCATCAAAATTTCGCAAATTTATAGGCATTTGTTTCACTTTCAATCACTTCCTGCTTGAGAACACATGTATTCCTCCATGTTTCTTGACTGCTCTTTTCATGAGACTTCTTTCCAAACACATTATTTTCGATTTCCATTATCACATTTGAAGCAAAACTCACAAACCCGTCACAATAAACCATAACACTAATATTACCATTAGATGTGTAACTGGTTGGAATGAATGGTTCTATATCAATATAAGATTTCTTACTTAGTTTCAGATATCAATTCAATCCATTATTTAAAGTGGAACCAGTTATATTATTTATTCACAGTACAGTCTATTCACGAATTATCTCTATGTTCATAGACACAGGTACACCTCTTTGTACCCCCAATACTAATTTATACGTCCTCAAAATATAGCTCCTAGAAATGGTGGAAGAAATACTCATGTCACCTGATCTACATATACATTTTATCACAGTAATATTCTGGACACAAAAAGCAAAGGTCACACTTATGATTGTACAAAACCTAAATGGAAAGTGAACATGGATTACTAAAAACATCCATGTCCAGGTTGCCTAATGCTCTCAAATGAAAATCCTATTGGTGACTACATATTTGTTTCTTCCAAAGATTATATATTCAAACTCAACCATGTTGAAAATGTCTAATCCTGTCACTCACTTTATACTTTGCCTGATTTTGTAATGTCTCTATTGATATCTGCTTTCCTACATATTTTCCCCAGTTAATCATTGTGACTTCCTCGTCACAAGTGCTGATATTTACATTCACTCTCTTAGCGATACCCTACTTCTAAAGAACTTTTGTTCCAAATCCTACACTCATTCTTCTTCCTAAATTTACCGAATATCTTCCTAATCCTACCGACTATCACTTTTTGACTGGATGTTCTCTTCTACATTCAATCATCCAAGGTGAAAGGTCCTATGCCATTGTATATCGATTTATCTGAAACATCTGTGCAGAATGTAATTCAATGCTAAGTATCCCAATCAAGGGACAAATGACCTTCTGGGCTTCAAATCTTACTTAGATTTCTGTTTTCGTACATATATTTCACCTCTATATTCTTGTAAATATCACAGGTTCCCAATACCATTATTCATGCAGCAGAATGGTTCCTAACCCATATGGAACATGTTAATAACACTAATCATACACTGTTCCCTCAATCTAACTTTGCTGAAGAGCAGCAACAGTGTTGGTCTTACAATACAAGAATGTATGGGATCTTCCACCTGCTGAGAACATCAAAGGTACGTGCAGAAATGATCTCTGGAGAAGTTGTAGGCAGCTATGAAGGACCTGAGAGAGCAAAAGACATCTCCATGGCAAACAACCTGGAAAGATGAAGGAATGTGTCTGAATCAGCCTCACTCTTCTTAATGTAGAGTAGACCAAACCAGGCCTGTGTGGAAAGCTCTTCCCAGGTGAGTATGGTTGATATACCATTCTAACATATGAAATTGTCACAGGAAGTAGGGGCAGCCTCCATCTCATGGAACCCTTGGAAGCAACTGTTAGGACAAAGTGGTAGCCAAGGCAGTGACCTCATTCAGTTCCTGAAAGAAGTGACCACACCTCACTTCCTTGGTGATGAAAGTCTCTGAACTTGGGATCCAGGAAGCCAGGCACCCAGAGCCATTACCAATCCCAGTCCCAGTGGTCTCACTTGTTTGAATTTACCAAAGACAGAGTCAGTCTTTCTTCTTACCTGTTAAGGTCTGTAAACAAGTCAGATTGGCACCTGTTATTTTGCTGGAGAAATGTTAGAGTCTGTAAACAAGTCTGGATGGCGCCTGGCAAAATGCCAGAGGGAGTGGTTTGTGAAGTAACAAAAGTGAGCCATTAAGTGTGAAGATTCCTTTTGGTTGACTGCTGTATCTATTTTATGCTAATGAGATAGGCTGTGTAAAATGTATAAATATCGCTCAGATCTTACAATAAACGGCTCTCATTCCTGCTGCATCAACATACACAAGTTATTCGTCACCCCCCAGGCTATTCTGCTGCAGTGGGACTGCGGCAGATGGTGGCCCGTTACGGGGAGCCCTGGGACACTCACGGGTAAGGGTCGAAAAAAGCTTTCTGTCCATAGATAGGACGGGAGCAACCTGCTCGTCCCTAGGCAGATAGGGCGATAGGAAAAATGACCATTTCGAGAAAATGGAGAAGATTGATGCAGTATGTTTGTGTCTTGTTTTGTCTTGAAATGTTGTATTGTCTTTGTGATGAAAATATGGAAGGGGTGAGAAGTAAATTGATAAGAGAAAAAGGCACCCCAGTGGAACCAAGAATAGTTAGGGCATGTGTTGATAAAAGCCCAGAAACTCTAGTCAGAAAGAAAAAGAAAGTTCAGAAGAAGAAGGATTATCAGGAAAAAAGTTGCAGCAAAAGGCTATTACTGAATACTTTTCGATACTGGAGGGTGCGTGAAATGACAAGGCGGCTGCCACCTGCCCAAGCCGATCATGGCGCAGTAAGAATTTTCCAAGAGGCAGTTGAGGGCTCTTCCCCGCCCCCCTGCGCGGGGGAGCGGATCACCACTGTGAGCCCAAATCTAGACCTGACCTGGAGGCACAGTCTCGCAGGCTTTTGCTCCCTGTGCCCGGAAGAAGTTTGAGCCCAGGACTCTCCCTGGGGCCATCTGGGACTGCCCAGGATGCTACAGCTGGCAGAAGATGCCACTGGCATCCCTGAAGTTTGATCATTTCCAAGGCCAGTAACTACAATGGGTCTCCCACACCTGCAGGCTGATGAGTAATGAGTACTATTAAGGCTTATTTCAAATGTAAAAAACCTTGAGATAATGTGCTAAAATTGTTCAGAAGGTTGTTTTCTTAGTGAAATGCTACAGGATTTTCTTTAGCCATCCGGAGTTCCTGCCTTCATCCAAGTGCCGGTGAAAACAAAGGTGGAAGAATTTACAATGTTTCTGAGAACTGGAGGAAACTTCGGCTGAGAACCCGAGGAGACTTCGGAGCTATCGCTGTTTCTGCTACTACAACTTAAGCTAGCTGCCTGGAGAACTTACCTGGACTGTGATTTACCTGAACTCTGAGTTAATCTAATGAGACACTGCTTTATCTGGACTGAGACAACAGACTGTAATCTACAACAACTTGTAACTCGGTATCTTTGCTAACGGTGTCATTGCTGGTATAAGTTTTCCAAGGGCTTCTTGCATGGAGCCATCAATTGGATTGGTATTGTAACATTTTGTATCCTCCCTTTCTGTTTCTAGCTGGTTATTTATGGTGTTTCTGTAAAAAACACTATGGTCCTTATTTAAATTAAACAAAAGGGGGAAATGTTAACGTCTGTAAACAAGTCAGATTGGCACCTGTTATTTTGCCAGAGAAATGTTAGAGCCTGTAAAGAAGTCTGGATGGCGCCTGGCAAAATGCCAGAGGGAGTGGTTTGTGAAGTAACAAAAGCGAGCCATTAAGTGTGGAGATTCCTTATTGTTTGACTGCTGTATCTATTTCATGCTAATTAGATAGGCTGTGAAAAATGTATAAATACCGCTCTTATTCAACAATAAACGGCTTCCAGTCCTGCTGCATCAGTCTACACAAGTTGTTCGTCACCCCCCCGGTTATTTTGCCCAGCCAGCCGGGCTACGGCACTTACCTACTGATGTGAGGATGGCCAAATGCCAGGGAAGCTCTGAAGATGGTTCTTTCCTGATAAAGCAGGTATTGGCTCACCGCTGACTCCTGACTACTTCAAGAGTTGGCAAAGGAAAGCAGATTTGAGACAGAACAAGCAATTTTGTGGAACATAGTATGGCCCACCAGTCAGAGGACACTCTGGATAGTCACAGACCAACTTGGAGGAAAGAGTTGCCTTTGTGGGTGTGGTTGTGGGTTTGTGTATCCCACTGTGTCTGTGGTTATAGACATTAGAAAAGAGAATGCATCAATGGATGTGTTCTGTCTAGTAGAAAGCTTCTCAGCATTCATCCTGCCAAATTTATGAATGGACTACGACTTTCCTTATGAATGGGCAATACCTGCTATCTTCCTAAGTTCCTGTTTTCTTCCTGAATTCTGGCCACTCTCAAGAATAGGCTCATGGTTTTGTGTAAAAGATATGTACCACCTCCAAACTCTGTAACATGGCCTTGTACTGGATAGATGAAGGGAATGGAGAGGAACTCAGTAAACTCAGATATCAGTGTGACCAGTAAAGTGTCAGTGGAGAAACACTGATTTGGGCCTTTTGTTTACCTATTGTTCCGTTGCCCTGAATGTCTGGAAGGTCTTTGCCTCAGTCCACCCCTTTGTGAAGCCTGAAGAAAACAGTTTTCTAATGGAAAATAATGAGCATCACCTGTGGCTCTTTGCTTAATTGCCATGGAAAGGGATGTGTCTGAATCAGCCTCTTGGCCCTGTGTGAGGCTGTGACTTAGATTCTCACCACCTGATGAATCTAAGAAAAGATCTCATGTGTGCATCCAAAACCAAAATGGAAAAAGAGCAGTCTTGTGGATGAAGTCTCTCGCCTTCCTCTGTAAGGTTCCTGATTTCCATCAAGTGAGAATAGGTATCCTTTGGTTCAAAAAGTTTTTCAAAGCCCTGCAGAGGCAAGCCCATAGGTGCTTGGATTTTCTCATGACTCCAATTCACATAAAAATCTAAACCCCACAGACATTAGGCTCAAATTGGAGAAGCAGAGCAGTATTAATGGCAGGCCTATTTGATCACTCCTTGTTCACAGATAGGTTGTCAAGCCACCCTGACTTTAGACAAATGAGGGTAGGGAGCATATTTTGGATACTGTCTTCAGCTGCGCCCCTCATGGAAACTTCCAGCCAGAGGTAATGATGAGTGTCTATGTGGAAGTAGTTGAGAGCCATGTGGGAGTATTTTGGTTTTAATTGTGGTCATTTGTTTGGCTGATGGAAGAGATGACTGGGACCACCTTGGGTTGAACTCTGGTGTGAGTCTTCTTAGAGACTGAGTTTGGAAATTACTGCAGAGATGTATTGCCATGAATTGTGTTGGGATTTTTGGAGGCCACACATGGTAGTGGCCTTTGGAAACTGAGATCTAGGTCCAGGGGGCTTCCCACAGAGCACTGGGAATCTGAGCCAGAATATCACATGATTTTATTCTTTAAGACTTGACAGCCATAGTTGAGAGTAAAAACACACATGGACCTCACATTGTAGACCTCAATGGGCCTGGCTTCATTTGATCTTTTGGCCACTCTTTGGGAAGTCTTGCCTGTGAGAGTTCTCCAGATGTTTCATTGAAATGGGCTTTCTCACCATTTGATGTTTCCAGAATGAATTAAATCCCACAGTGCCTCCAACCTCATCCTTGAAAAATGGCTAGATAAACATCATAAAAATTTGAAATTCCCATCACCAGGTGACACTGGATACACTTTGGATTTCCTGTTGCTGATCATGAGTGTACCAGACAGTGCCTTGATTGACTGGGTTTCATGAAAATGGTGTAGAACAGTGATGCAAATAACTTAAAGTCTGTTGAGTAGTGGGCCTAGAGGAGTGTTTTGCAGGTCTGTGATAAAACTTCTCTGTTGGGATTATGTGGATCTGCCAAAAGGCTTGTAACTGACATGGTGCAGCCAGCAGACCCTTGTATGTAAAGGCATCTTGTTGAATGGAGAGGTTTCAGGTCAATGTTCAGAATCAGGTTGCTATGGTCAAGAGGGCAAGCTATGTGGGATAGAAGCCTGGTTGGTGCATTCTCCTGCAGACCCTGACGCACAACACGTGACAGATCTCCCTCCAGCACTGTGACCCAGTTGAATTTCTTGTATTTCCTGAAGCCAATACCAAACTCCCAGTGCAGCAGCAAGAACACCATGAAAAGTGGAGGATGACCAAATGGCCTCACAGTCCACACGGGGCCACACTTAGCCTTCAGTGGCAAGAGTTTACTTACAAAGAGAGAATTCAGCCTTGCTGCCTCACTTTCTTTGGAAAATAAGAAACCATGTTCTGCAGGTCACATAGATGGAGACCCAGCTTTGGTGGTCTCACTAGAAAGGAAGCCATAGGTCCTGACAACAACATATACTTCAAGTGGCCAACCTCAGAGGCAGGTTCTCCAGAAGTCTTTAGGCTGGCACATCTCCATATTTGTGCAATATTTACCCTGTCCCTTACTTTTGGAAACTCCTCTACCACCTCCAAGATTGTGAACTCGTAATCATGTTCCATTCCTGATATGTATTCACAGATTTTCTAACTCTTCTTCTTTTATTTTGTCTTACTTGGGGCAAAGATAGTGTCAAGGTATTGTTGTGAATGAGAGTAGGAAGATTTTGTGTAGCACATATTTGCATACACATTTGATTCATTTTCCTATTTTACATTCAAAATACTGAATCCCTGACACTAACCCATACCCTACTAGACTCTGACCACTAATCCTAATATGGTGGAGAGAAATAATGCAAACAGAATTGAAATACAAACAGTTCAGAGGAGGCATGGTGTATAGTTGGATTTGCCTTTTGCATGATAAAGTGTAGGTGTTATAAATCTAGTCAATTTTTAATTAAAATAGTTCACCATGGGTTTTTGTAGTTAACAAATACGTGAATTCCTGTCTCCCTTTCTCTGTAGCCTATTCAGCACATGTAATTTTATATGCACATATAGAATCCTACCTGGTATCACACGTACATTTTTGTGACCTGGCTGACTTGGAGATACAAATTGTGAGAAAAGATCACTCCTCCTAAACGCTGTTGGAACTGAAAATTCAACCTATATGTGAGCTTCCTAGGAGAACAACATTGTACATAAATCCATGCTCAGTACAATAAATAATTTTGCATCTGTGGATGTTATATATTTCATGATGAATATTGATTGGCTTATATATTGGTACTTTTTAATATCTCTGTGTGTGTTTTGGGTATATATATATATATATATATATATATATATATATATATATATACACTCTCAAGATTTTTCAAAATATGAAATATATGTGTCTTATATACACTACCGAAATTCATTCATGTTCATGTATGTGGATTTATAATAAAAATTTCACAAGATTATTCTCAGAAATATTCATTCACCTGAACTACATATTTGTTTCCTAGTACTTAAAACTAACTTCAGTGAATGGTGCATACAAGTCCTAATATTTCTACAGTAATTGACCCAGTTTAACATCAATGCAATTAGATTCCTATGGGACATAGTGTGTATTTTGATGTTCATTTTTATTCAACACTGGTTCGTTAATATTTCTTCAGTTTATGCACATCATAGGATATATATTTCATCCACAAATTTACAAATTTATAGGCATTTGTTTCACTTTCAATCACTTCCTGCTTCAGAACACATGTATTCCTCCAGGTTTCTTGACTGGTCTTTTAATGAGACTTCTTTCCAAACACATTATTTTCGATTTCCATAATCACGTTTGAAGCAAATCTCACACAGTCTTTATAATAAAACATAACGCAATTATACAATTAGATGTGTAACTGGTTGGAATGAATGATTGTATATCAATATAAGTTTTTGTGTATATTTTCACATATCAATTCAATCCATTATTTAAAGTGGAAACAGTTATATTATTTATTCACAGTATTGTCAATTCATGCATTAATTCTATATTCATAGACACAGGGTACAAATCTTTGTACCGCCAATAATAATTTATACATCTTCAAAATATTGCTCCCAGAAATGGCATAAGAAATACTTATGTCACCCGATCTACATATACATTTTATCATAGTAATATTCGAGACACAAAATGCAAAGGTCAAACTTATGATTGTACCAAAGCCTAAATTGAAAGTGAGCATGGATTACTAAAAACATCCATGTCCATGTTGCCTAATGTTCTCAAATGTCAATCCTATTTGTGACAACATATTTTTTTCTTCCTAAGATTATATATTCAAACTCAACCCTGTTGAAAATATCTAATCCTATCACTCACTTTATACTTTTCCTGATTTCTTAATGTCTCTATTGATATCGGCCTTCCGACATATTTTCCCCAGTTCATCATTGTGACTGACTCTTCATATGTGCTCACATTTAAATTCACTCTCTATCCGAAACCCTATTGCTAGAGAACTTTTTGTCCAAAACCTATACTCACTCTTCTTTCTGAAACTGAATATCTTTCTAATAATTCCAACTATCCTTTTTTGACTAGAAGTTCTCTTAAACATTCCATCATCCAACGTACAAGGTCCTATGCCATTGTACATCGATTTATCTGAGACATCTCTGCAGAAAATAATTCAAATCTACGTATCCCAATCAAGGGCCCAATGCCCTTCTGGGCTTCAAATCTTACCTACATTTCTGTTTTCATACTAATATTTCAGGTATATTTTCTTGTAAATATTGCAGGTTCCCAAACATTCCTGCAGAATGATTCCTAACTCATATCGAACATGTTGTTAATCCTAACCATACACTGTTCCCTCAATCTAACTTTACAGAAGATTAGGGACAGAGTTGGTATTTCAATACAGGAATGTAGCAGATCTTCCACCTGCTAAGATCCTCAAACGTCCATACAGAAATGATCCCTGGAGAAGATGTAGGCAGCTATGAAGGACGTGAGAGAGAAAAAGTCATCTCCATGTAATGGCTCACCGCTGGCTCCTAATAACCTCACAGAGTTGGCCAAGGAGTCCAGATCTGAGAAAGGACAGGCCATTTCTGGGAACATAGTATGGCCCACCAGTCAGAGGACACTCCGGATAGTCACAGACCTACTTGGGGGAAAGAGGTGCCTTTGTGGGTTGGGTGTGAGTTTGTGGTCTTTTCTCATTTTCTGAGAATAGGTAGAAAAGGCAGTTTGTTCATTTTGGAGTGGATGGTTTCTAGAAAGTCGTTTGACAAAGAGTGTGTTTCTATGTCTGGGTATCCCAATGTGTTCGTGGATGAAGACATTAGAAAAAGCATGCATCAATGGATGTTTTCTGTCTAGTAGAAAGCTTCCCAGCATTCATCCTTCGCAATTTATAGATGGACTTGGCTTGCCTTCTGGATGGGCAACACCTACTGTCTTCCTAAGTTCCTGTTTTCTGCCTGAATTCTGGCCACTAACCATAATAGGCTCATGGTTATGTGTCCAAGATATGTACCACCTCCAAGCTCTGGGACATGGCCATGTACAGGATAGCTGAAGGGAATTGGAGCATCTCAGAAAACTCAGATATCAATGTGACCAGTAAAGTCTCTGTGGAGAAACCCTGCTTTGGGCCTTTTGCATACCTATTCTTCTGTTGCACTGAATAACAGGAAGGTCTTTGATTAGGCCACGCCTTTGTGAAGCCTGAAGAAAACAGTTTTCAAATGGAAATGAATGGGCATCACCTGGGGCTCTTTGCTTAATTGTTTGGAAAGGGATGTGTCTGAATTGGCCACTTGGCCCTGTGTGAGGCTGTGGCTTAGATACTTAGCACCTAATGGACCTAAAGAAACATCCCATGTGTGCACCCAAATCAAAATGTCCAAAAAGCATTCATTGTGAACTATGCCTCTCCCTTCCTCTGTAAGGTTCCTGATCTCCATCAAGTGAGAATAGTGATCCTTTGCATCAAATGAGTACTTCAAAGCCCTGCAGAGTTTAGCCCATTGGTGCTTGTGATTACGCATGACTCCAGTTCACAAAAAGAATCTAAATCCCACAGTCAGTAAGCCTCAAATTGGAATTGTGGAGCAGTATTAAAGGCAGGGCTCTATGATCATTCCATGTTCAAAGGAAGGGTGTCCAGGAAACCCTGACTTGTGACAAATGAGGTGCGAGGGTGCTTATTTTGAACACTGTGTTGGTCTGTGCCCCTCATGGAAACCTCCAGCCAGAGGTTATTATTAGTGTCTATATGGAAGAAGATGAGTGCCATGTGGGAGTCTTTTGTTTTTAATTGTGGTCATTTGTGTGGCGGTTGGAAGAGATATCTGGTTCCTCCTGGGCTTGAACTCTGGTGTGATTTCCCTTAGAGACTGAGTTGTGAAACTGTTTTCAGAGAAGTATTGCCATGAACTGTGTTGGGATTTTAGGAGGCCACACATGAGATTCGCCCTTGGAAACTGAGATCTAGGCCCAGGGTGGCTTTCCACAGAGCACAAGTAATCTCAGCCAGGATATCACAAGATTTTATTATTAAAGACTTGGCAGCCATAGTTGAGAGTCAAAACACGCATGGAGCTCACATTGTAGACCTCAATGAGCCTGGCTTCATCTGACCTTTTGGCCACACTTTGGGAAGCTTTGCCTGTGATAGTTCTCCATTTCTTTTGTTCAAATGAGTTTCCTCGCCATTTAATGGTTCCTGAATGATTGGAAACCCACAGTGCCTCCAACTTCATCCTTAAAAAATAGCTAGATAAATACCACCAAATTTTTGAAATTCCCTTGACCAGGTGGCACTGGAGAACCTTTGGATTCCTGTTGCTGATCATGAGTATACCAGACAGTGCCTTGATTGACTTGGTTTCATGAAAATGGTGTAGAACAGAGATGCCAGTAAGTTGGAGCCTGCTGAGTAGTTGGCCTAGAGCAGTGGTGGGGAGGTGTCTGATATAACATCTGTGGTGAGGCCATGTTTATCTGCCATTGGCTTCCAAATGGCTTGTGACTGACATTGTGCATCCAGCAGACCCTTGTATGTAAAAGCATCTTGTTATATGGAGAGGTTTCAGGGCAATGTTCAGAATCAGGTTGCTATGGTCAATGGGGCAAGCTCTGTGGGAAAGAAGCTTGCTTGGTGCATTCTCCTGCAGACCCTGACCCACCACATGTGACAGAATTCCCTCCAGCACTTTGTCCCAGTGGAACTCCTTGTATTCCAAGAAACAAATACCAAACTTCCAGTGCAGCAGCAAGAAACACCACAAAAAGTGGAGGATGAAAATACGGCTTTACAGTAAACACGAGGAGACACTTAGCGCTCAGTGGCTAAAGTTTACCTGCAAAAAGAAAATTCAGCACTGCTGCCTCATGTTCATTGGGAAATAAGAAACAATGTCATCCAGGTCACATAGATGCAGACCCAGTTATGATGGTCTAACTAGACGGAAGCTAAATCTCCTGACAACAACATATATTTCAAGTGCCCAAACTCAGAGGCAGTTTCTCAAAAGTATTTAGGCCAGCAGAGCTCCATGTTTGTGCAGTGTTTACCCTGTCCCTTACTTTTGGAAACTCCTATACCACCTCCAAGGATATGAACTCCTGAGCATATTCCATTCCAGATATGTATTCACAGATTTTTGTAACTCATCTCCTCTAATTGTGTCTTACTTTAAGCGAAGGTGATGTCAAGGCATTGTTCTGGATGAGAGTGGGAAGATTTTTTTGTAGCACATATTTGCATAAATATTGAATTTATTTTTCTATTTTCAATTCGAAATACTGAATCCCTGAAACTAACCCATAACCTACTAGACTCTGACTACTAATCCTAATATGATGGAGTAAAATAACCCACACAGAATAGAAATACAACCAGTTCAGAAGAGGCATGGTGTATAGTTGTACTTTCCTTTTGCATGATAAAGGGTTGGTGTTATAAATCTTGTCAATTTGTAGTTAAAATAGTCCTCTATGTGTTTTTAAAGTTAACAAATATGTGAATTCCTGTCTCCCTTTCTCTGTAGCCTATTCAGCACATGCATTTTCATATGCACATATAGAATACTACATGGTATCACACGTACATATTTGTGAGGTAACTGACTTTGCAAATACAAATTGTTAGAAGAAAACACTTCTTCTAAATGCTGTTGGAACTGAAAATTCAACCTATAGGTGAGCTTCCTAGTTGAACAACATAAATGCATATTTAGTAAAATCAATATTTTGGGATCTGTGGATGATATATATTTCATGGTGAATTTCGATTGGCATACATAATGCTACTTTGTAATGTCTGTATTTAGGTGTGTATGTGTGTGTGTGTGTGTGTGTGTGTATTATATATATTATATATATATATTAATATATATATATATATATATATATATATATATATATATATATATATATATATTTTCACTCTGCTGATTATTCAAAATATAAAATATATGTGTCTTATTATACACTAACTAAATTCATTCATATTCATGTATTTGGATTTATAATCAACGTTTGAGAAGATTATTCTCAGAAATATTCATCCACGTGAAATACATGTTTGTTTCCTAGTACTGAAAACTAACTTCAGGGGATCATATTATGGCGGTGATGGGAGTTCATTACCCCCGTGTACCGCCTCACATTGCAGGAGAAGGACAAGTTAGAACGGCTAAAATCTATCTTGTTAGAAATTTCCAGGAAGATTGGTGTGCTCTAAAACCTACAGGAAGGATTTCCATTGCACAAGGACCAGCTACGGGGGCTCAAACGCCAGCGATTTGTCCTCACGGAGGGTCAAGCTGCTTATTCAGCAAATCACCCCACAGCTAGTGTCTGCAATGCGCGCTGGGAAAGGACGAGAGAGCAACGCAAAGATATAGCCCTGTGGATTATGCTGGCTCCTGCCAGCTGTGCAATCACTGTGCTCAGTGTTGAGTTCTGGGTTTGAAACGGGGGAAGGAAGCGGTCCAATTCGGTTTTCCACACCGGTGAGAACACAGAGGAAGATAGCGGTCACCATCTTGGATAGCTGACGTCACCATCCCTGTTTTCGACTCATCACAGCTCATTCAGATACAGAATAGGTAATTTCAGGCTGCCATTCGCCTTCATCTTGCAGACAAATTACTCAGGGTCAGTGCTGAAGAACCCACGAAAATTGCTTCTTGGATCCTGCTCCTATCAGAACATACACCGAGCCCGGAGCGGCTGAATTCCGGGTCCCGGAACTGCTCTGGCCCAGGGCTAAAGAACCTGCAGAAACTGTTTCTTGGTCTGGGTCCTGCTGAATACTGTAAAGGTAAATGCCAACTGAGCCTTCATAGACAGTGGCAACAGGATTGAGACGGGGCTTGTGAGGGCTGGTCAGGACTCACTCGTTGCTTTGGTCACCCGGCAAAGGGAAAGAAATGCTGCCATTCACATGGGATACCAACATAGCAGAGATCTGATGTGATCACAAAGCGGTGGAGGAGATAACTTCATCTATACCAGCGGCGAGAGAAATAGTTGGTCTCCTGGTAAAGAAAGTGAGTCACAAACATCCGAGTCTCTCTCACTTAGTCATCAAGCCAGAGGTGCAGAGCAGAGCTGCCGCCTGTGCCTGGAACAGGCCCAGCGACCCACCGGCATGGTAGTCACGTCACCCCAATTGGAGTAGGGGCAGAGCACACCCATGCCTGCAAGGTAGGCAGACGTACGACCGACTGGCAGAACAGGCCCAGGGGCCGGTCAGAATGGTAGACAGATCACCCCAATTGGAGGAGCATCACAGCCGCCAACCGCACCTACAATGGAGACTTTTCCACTATACAAGAGCAATATAAATATATAGGGGGAAAATTTCAAAAACACAACAGTTTCACCAAGCAGAAAGAAACGCAAGCTGTATGAAAAGACAAGAAAAGAAAGGACCACAAGCAATGCAGGACAACTCAACTTTAGAAGAGGTAATAGATGCAGCATATGGAATGTCAGATAAAGAATTCAGGATATACATGCTTCATGTGATCTGGAATCTCAAGGAAGACATTAGACAGCGAAAATCAGACAATGAAAGATCACTTCGACAATGAATTACATAAAAAAATCCAAGTAGCAAAGATCAACTATACAGTGAGATAGAGGTTATAAAAAACAAACAAACCGAAATCTTAGAAATGCAGGAAGTAATGAACCATCTTAAAAACTCAATTGAGAATACTACCATTAGAGCAGAATACTTAGAAGATAGAACATCAGACAATGAAGAAAAAGTATTTCAACTCAAAAAGTACATATACAGCTCAGCAAGACTGTTAAGAAACCATGAGCAAAAGTGCAAGAAATATGGGATAACATAAAGAGACCAAACATAAGAGTCATTGGGATACAGGAAAGTATAGAGGTCCAAACCAAAGGAGTGAGCAATCTACTCAATGAAATAATAGGAGAAAAATTAATAGACTTGAAGAATGAGACAAAATCCCAAATCCTAAAAGTCTACAGGACGCCGAACATGCAATATCATAAGAGATCCACACCTAGACACATGATAATGAAGATACCCAACATACAGAATAAGGAGAGAATTTTACAAGCTACAAGAGAAAGGAAGCAGATTATAGTTAGTGGTAAACCAACCAGGATAACAGCTGATCTTTCAACACAGACTCTGAAAGCTAGAAGATCCTTTAATAACATATTTCAAACACTGAAAGAAAATGGGTTCCAACCAATAATCATGTATCCAGTGAAATTAAGCTTCAGATGGAAGATGAAATTAAAACCTTCCACAATAAACAAAAGTGAAAAGAATTTGCAGCTAGAAAACCATCTCTTCAAAACATCCTCGGCAAAACATTACAGGAAGTGGAAATGGAAAATATCAATGAAAACCAACAGTGGAAGGTAGGACATTAAAGGGGGGAAAATAATCAAAGAGGAAAACAAACTATGTTTAGTAACATAAATAAACAAATATGGCTGGAAGAACAACCCATATCTAAATAATAACCAAAAATCTTAATGGCTTAAACTCACCAATTAAGAGACACAGGCTAGTAGAATGGATCACAAAACAAGAACCAACAAAATGCTGCCTACAGGAGACGCATTTTACAGGAAAAGACATACATAGACTCAAGGTGATACTTGGAAAAATCATATCACTCTTATGAACTTTGGAAACAAGCAGGAGTGTCCATACTCATATCAAATAAAATAGATTTCAAGCCAAAGTTAATCAAAAGGGATAAAGAAGGACACTACATACTACTCAAGAAAACCATACGCCAACAAGACGTAACAATCATAAATATATATGCCCCAAACAATGGTGCAGCTTTGTTCATCAAACAAACTTTTCTCAATTTCAAGAGTCTAATAGACCACAATACAGTAATCATGAGAGACATGAACACACCTCTCTCACCACTGGACAGATCTTCCAAACAAAAGTTGAATAAGAAAACTATAGAACTCAATAACACAATTAATAACCTAGACTTAATTGACATATATAGAATGTACAACCCATCATCAAGAAGTTACACTTTTTTCTCAGCAGAACATGGATCCTTCTCAAAAATACATCATATATTATGTCACAGGGCAACTCTTAGACAATAAAAAGGAGTAGAGATAATACCATGCATTTTATCTGATCATAATGGAATGAAACTAAAAATCAATGATATAAGAAGGAAGGAAAAATCATTCATCACTTGGAGAATGAACAATAGGTTTCTGAATGATCAATGGGTTATTGAAGACATCAAAGAGGAAATTAAAAAATTCTTAGAGGTAAATGAAAACACAGACACAATATATAGGAATCTATGAGACACATTGAAAGCAGTTCTAAGAGGAAAATTCATTGCTTGGAGTTCATTCCTTAGAAAAAGAAAAAACCAACAAATAAATGATCTCATACGTCATATCAAAATCTTAGAAAAACAAGACCAAACAACAGCAAAAGAAGTAGAAGGCAAGAAATAATTAAAATCAGAGCAGAAATTAATGAAATCGAAACAAAAGAAACAATTGAAAAAATTGACAAAACAATACATTGGTTTTTTGAAAAAATAAATAAAATCGACAGACCCTTAGCCATGCTAACAAAGAGAAGAAGAGAGAGAACTCAAATTACTACCATATGAATTGAAAAAGGAAATATAACAAGAGACACTTCAGAAATACAGAAGAAAATCAGAAATTATTTTGAATTAATATACTCCAATAAAATAGAATATAGTGAAGGCATTGATAAATTTCTTAAGTCATATGATATGCCCAGATTGAGTCAGGAGGATATAGACAACCTAAACAGTCTAATATCAATTGAGGAAATAGAAGAAACCATCAAAATACTACCAACTAAGAAAAGCCCAGGACCGGATGGGTATAGAGCATAGTTTTAAAAAACCTTTAAAGAAAAACAAAAACCAATACTTTTCAAGCTATTTCAGGAAAAATGCAAAAATCCTCAAAAAAATTCTGGCGAATCAGACAAAAAATCATATATATAAAAAAAAATGTGCACCATGATCAAGTAGGATTCATTCCTGGGATGCAAGGCTGGTACAATATACAGAAATCAATAAATGTTATTCATCACATCAATAGACTTAAAAATAAGAACCATATGATCATCTCGAGAGATGCGGAAAAAGCATTTGACAAGGTACAGCATCACTTTACGTTCAAAACTCTAGAAAAACTAGGGATAACAGGATCATACCTCAATATTGTAAAAGCAATCTATGCTAAGCCTCAGGCTAGCATCATTCTGAATGGAGAACAATTGAAGGCATTCCCCCTAAAATCTGGAGGAAAACAATGATGCCCTCTCTCACCCCTTCTGTTCAACATAGTTCTTGAAACACTGGCCAGAGCAATTAGAAAGGCTAAAGAAATTAAAGGCATAAAAATAGGAAGAGAAGAACTCAAATTATCGCTATTTGCAAAAGACATGATTCTATACCTAGCAGACCCAAAAGGGTCTACAAAGAAACTATTAGAGGTAATAAATGAATTCAGCAAAGTGGCAGGATATTAAATCACCACGCATAAATCAAAGGCATTTTTGTATATCAGCGACAAATCCTCTGAAATGGAAATGAGGACAATCACTCCATTCACAATATCCTCAAAAAAATAAATAAAATACTTGGGAGTCAACCTAACAAAAGAGGTGAAAGACTTATACAATGAAAACTACAGAACCCTAAAGAGAGAAATAGAAGAAAATCTTAGAAGATGGAAAAATATACCCTGTTCATGGATAAGCATAACTAACATCATCAAAACGACAATATTACCAAAAGTTCTCTATAGGTTTAATGCAATGCCAATTAAAATCCCAAGGTCATTTCTTGTAGAAATAGATAAAACAATTATGAAATTCATATGGAAAAATAAAAGACCCAGAATAGCAAAAACAGCTCTAAGCAGGAAGTGTGAATCAGGCAGTATACCGATACCAGACCTCAAACTATACTACAGATCAATAGTAACAAAAATAGCATGGTACTGGTGCCAAAACAGGTGGGTGGACCAGTGGTACAGAATAGAGGACACAGAAACCAATCCACAAAACTACAACTATCTTATATTTGATAAAGGGGCTAAAAGCATGCAGTGGAGGAAGGATAGCATCTTCAACAAATGGTGCTGGGAAAACTGGAATTCCATATGTAACAAAATGAAACTGAATCCCCTCCTCTCGCCATGCACAAGAGTTAACTCAAAATAGATCTAGGAGGTTGATATCAAATCAGAGACACTGCATCTGGTAGAAGAAAACTTTTGCCACAATCTACATACTGTGGGGTCGGGCTCCAAATTTCTCAATAGGACACCCATAGCACAAGAGTTAATCACTAGAATCAACAAATGGGACTTACGCAAACTAAATAGATTTTTCTCAGCAAAAGAAACAATAAGAGAGGTAAATAGGGAGCCTACATCCTTGGAACAAATCTTTACTCCTCACACTTCAGATAGAGCCCTAATATCAAGAGTATACAAAGAACTCAAAAAAATTAAACAATAAGAAAATGAATAACCCAATCAACAAATGGGCCAATGACCTGAACAGACACTTCTCAGAGGAGGACATACAATCAATCAATAAGTACATGAAAAAATGCTCACCATCTCTAGCAGTCAGAGAAAAGCAAAACAAACCCACCCTAAGATACCATCTCACTGCAGTAAGATTGGCAGCCATTATGAAGTCAAACGACAACATGTGCTGTCGAGGATGTGGGGAAAAGGGCACACCTGTACATTGCTGGTGGGACTGCAAATTAGTGCAGCCAATTTGGAAAGCAGTATGGAGATTTCTTGGAAAGCTGGGAATTGAACAACCATTTGACCTATTCCCCTTCTCGGTCTATTCCCTAAACACCTAAAAAGAGCATGCTACAGAGATACTGATAAATCGATGTTCATAGCAGCACAATTCACAATGGCAAGACTGTGGAACCAACCTAGATTCCCTTCAATAGATGAATGGATTAAAATTGTGGCATTTATATAGAATGGATTTTGACTCACAAGGTGCAGCCAGCAGACCCTTATATGTAAAGGCAAATTGTTATATGGTTTGGTTTCAGGTAAATGTTCAGAATCAGGTTGCTATGGACACGGGGGCAAACTATGAGAGATAGAAGATTGGATGGTGCATTCTCCTGCAGACCCTGACCATACACACGTGACAGAACTCTCTCCAGCACTGTGTCCCAGTTGAACTCCTTGTATTTCGTGATGCAAATACCAAACTCCCAGTGCAGCAGCAAGAAACCCACGAAAAGTGGAGGATGACCAAATGGCTTGACAGTTCAAACGGGGAGACACTTAGGTTCCAGGGTCCACAGTTTACTTAGGAAGAGAGAATTCAGCACTGTGGTCTCATGTTCATTGGAAAATAAGAAACCATGTCCTCCAGGTCACATAGATGCAGACCCATCTTTGAAGGTCTCACTACAAATGAAGCTAAAGCTCCTTACAACAAAATATATTTCAAGTGCCCAACCTCAGAGAGACTTTCTCAAGAAGTCTTTAGGCCAGCAGAGCTCCATGTGTGTGGACTGTTTAACCTTTCCCTTACTTTTGGAAACTCCTTTAACACCTCCAATTTTTTGAACTACTGAGCATATTTTATTCCACATATGAATTCACAGATTTTCTAACTCTTCTCCTCTAATTGTGTTTTACTAGGGTCGAAGGTAATGACAAGGCATTGTTCTTGATGAGAGTTGGAAGATTTTTGCGTAGCATATGTTTGCGTACACATTGGATTCATTTTCCTATTTTCCATTCAAAATACTGAATCCCTGACACTAACCCATACCCTACTAGACTTTGACGATTAATCCTAATATGGTGAAGAAAAATAACCCAAAGAATATAGAAATACAAGCAGTTCAGAGGAGGCATGGTGTATACTAGGTCTTGCCTTTTGCATGATAAAGGGTAGGTATTATAAAAATAGTCAATTTTTAATTGAAATAGTTCTACATGTATTTTTAAAGGTAACAAATATGTGACTTCCTGTCTCCTTTTCTATGTAGCCTATTCAGCACATGTATTTTTATACGCACATATAGAATCCTACCTGGTATCACACATAATTTCTTTTGAGGATACTGACTTGGAAGATAAAAATTGTGAGAAGAGATCATTCCTTCTAAACGCTGTTGGAACTGAAAATTCAACCTATGTCAGCTTCCTAGTAGAACAACATTATACATGAATCCATGTTAAGCAAAATGAATATTTTTCGATATGTGGATTATATATATTTCATGATGAAATGCGATTGGCATATATATTGCTACTTTTTAATGTCTGTGCGTGTGTGTGTGTGTGTGTGTGACTCTCCAAGTTTTTTAAAATATGAAATATATGTGTATTATATACACTCCCTAAATTCATTCATGCTCATGTATGTGGATTTCTAATCAACTTTTCAGAAGATTATTCTCAGAAATATTCCTCCACCTGGAATACATATTTGTTTCCCATTACTGAAATCTGACTTCAGTTAATGGTTCATACAAATCCTAACATTTCTACATTAACTGACCCAGTTTAACATCAATGCAAGTAGATTACTATGGGACAAGATATCTATTTTGAACTTCATTTCTATTCAACACTGCTACATTACTATTTCATCACGTTTAGCCCATCATAGCATATATATTTCATCCACAAGTTCACAAATTTAGAGGCATTTGGTTCACTTTAAATCCCTTCCTGCTTTAGAACACATGTATTCATCCAGGTTTCTTGACTGGAATTTTTTGAGACTTCTTTCCAAACACATTATTTTCGATTTCCATAATCCTTTTGAAGAAAATCTCACACACCCTTCATGATAAACCATAACCTAATATTACCATTAGATGTATAACTGGTTGGAATGAATGATTGTATATCAATATTAGATTTCCTGTATATTTTCAGATATCAATTAAATGAATTATTTAAAGTGGAACCAGTTATATTATTTATTCACAGTATGGTCTACTCATGCATTATCTCTATATTCACAGACACAGCATACACCTCTTTGTACCCCCAATACTAATTTATATGTCTTCTCAATATTACTCCCGGAAATGGTTGAAGAAATACTCATGTCACCTGATCTACATATACATTTTATCACAGTAATATTCTGGACAAAACTGCAAAGGTCACACTTATGATTTTACAAAGCCTAAATGGAAAGTGAACACGGATTACTAAAAACATCCATGTCCAGGTTGCCTAATGCTCTCAAATGTCATTCTTTGGTGACTACATATTTGTTTCTTCCTAAGATTATATATTCAAACTCAATCCTGTTGAAAATGTCTAATCCTAACACTCACTTTGTACTTTGCCTAATTTCCTATTGTCTTCCTTGATATTTGCTTTCCTACATTTTTTCCCTAGTTCATCTTTGTGACTGACTCTTCACATGTGCTGACATTGGCATTCACTCTCTAATCGAAACCCTGTTGCTAAAGATTTTTTTTTTCCAAATTCTATACTCACACTTCTTCCGAAAACTACCGATTATCTTCCTAATCTTACCGACTATCCCTTTTGGAGTTGATGTTCTCTTCTAAATTCAATCATCCAAGGTACAAAGTCTTATGCCATTGTATATTGATTTATCCAAGAAAACTCTGCTGAAGGTAATTCAATGCTAAGTATCACAATCAAGGGCCCAATTTCCTTCTTGGCTTCAAATCTTACCTAGATTTCTGTTTTCATACATATATTTCACCTCTATGTTCTTATAAATATAGCAGAATCCCAATATCATTATTCATCCCTCAGAATAATTCCTAACCCAAATTGAACAAGTTATTAATGCTAACCATACACTGTTCCCTCAATCTAACTTTACAGAAGAGCGGGACAGAGTTGGTCTTACAATACAGGAATATAGGGGATCTTCCACCTGCTGAGAACCTCAAAGGTCCATGCAGATATGACCCCTAGAGAAGATATAGGCAGATATGAAGGACCAAACAAGGCCTGTGTGGAGAGCTGTTCCTGGGTGCCTATGGTTGATATACCATTCTAACTTGTAAAAGTGTCACATGAAGTAGGGGTAGCCACCAGCACTTGTCCCCGTTGAACTCCTTGTATTCGTTAAGCAAATACCAAACTCCCAGTGCAGCAGCAAGAAACACCACGAAAATGGAGGATAAACAAATGGCTTCACAGTCCACATGGCGAGACACTTTGCCCCCAGTGGCCACAGATTACCTACAAACAGGGAATTCAGTACTGCTGCCATATGTTCATTATTAAATAAGATACCATGTCCTCCAGGTCACATAGATGCACACCCAGCTTTGATGGTCTCACTACAAAGAAGCTATAGCTCCGGACAACAATATAAATTTAAGTGCCCAACCTCAAAGCCAGTTTCTCAAGAAGTCTTTAGGCCAGCAGAGCTCCATGTTTGGGTTGTGTTTACAATGTCCCTTACTTTGTGAAACTCCTCCACCACATCCAAGGTTGTGAACTCCTGAGAATTTCCCATTCCAGATTGGATTTATTTTCCAATTTTCACTTCTACAGTAACTGACCTAGTTTTACATCAATGCAAGTAGATTCCTATGGAATATGATGTGTATTTTGAAGTTCATTTTTATTCAACACTGTTACATTACTATTTCTTCAGTTTATGCACATAATAGGATATATATTTATTCCACAAGTTAGGAAGTTAATAGGCATTTGTTTCACTTTCAATCACTTTCTGCTTCAGAACACATGTATTCCTCCATGTTTCTTGACTGGTCTTCTCATGAGACTTCTTTCCAAACACATTATTTTCTATTTCCGTAATCACTTTTGAAACAAAACTCACACACCCTTCATTATAAACCATAACTCTAAGATTACCATTAGATGTATAACTCTTTGGAATGAATGATTGTATATCAATATAAGATTTCCTATATATTTTCAGATATCAATTCAATCCATTATTTAAGTGGAACCAGTTATAATTTTTCCCAGTATGATCTATTTATGCATTATCTCTATATTCATAGACACAGCGTACAGCTCTTTGTACCCCCAATACTAATTTATTCGTCTTCACAATATTGCTCCCGGAAATGGTGGAAGAAATACTCATTTCACCTGATCTACATATACATTTTATTACAGTAATATTCTGGACACCAAATGCAAAGGTCACACTTATTATTGTACCAAAGCGTAAATGGAAAGTGAGCATGGATTACCAAAAACATCCATGTCCACATTGCCTAATTCTCTCAAATGTCAATCCTATTCCTGACTACATATGTGTTTCTTCCTAAGATTATATATTCAACCTGAACCCTTTGAAAATGTCTAATCCTATCACTTTATAGTTTGCCTGATTTTGTAATGTCTCTATTGATATCTGCTTTCCTACATATTTCCCAAGTTCATCATTGTGATTGACTCTTCACATGTGCTGACAAACATATTCACTCTCTAACCAAAACCCTATTGCTAAAGAACTTTTGTTCCAAATACTATACTCACTCTTCTTCCTATACCTACCGACTATCTTCCTAATCCTACCGACTATCCCTGTTTGACTGGATGTTCTCTTGTACATTCAATCATCCAAGGTAGAAGATCCTATGCCATTGATTATAGATTTATTTTAGACATCTGTGCAGAAAGTAATTCAATGCTAATTATCCCAGTCAAGGTCCCAATGCCATTCTGGGCTTCGAATCTTACCTAGATTTCTGTTTTTATAATTATATTTCACCTCTATATTTTTTTAAATATTTTAGGTTCGAAATACCATCATTCATCCAGCAGAATGATTTCTAACCCAAATCAAACATGTTGTTAACCTTAACAATTCACTGTTCCATCAATCTAACTTTACGGAAGAGCAGGGATAGAGTTGGTCTTAAAACACAGGAATGTATGAGATATTTCACCTGATGAAAACCTCAAAGGTACATGCATAAATGATCCCTGAAGAACATGAAGGCAGCTATAAAGGACCTGAGAGAGCAAAAGTCATCTTCAATGGCAAACAACCTGGTCAGGATGAAGGGTTCTGTCTGAATCAGCCTCTCTCTTCTTAATGTAGAGAAAATGGACCAAACCCAGCCTGTGTGGGTAGCTGTTCCAGGGCGCCTATTATTGATATACCATTCTAACTTGTGAAAGTGTAACAGGAAGTAGGGGCAGCCTCCTTCTCATGTGACACTTGGAAGCCACTGGTAGGACAAAGTGATTGCCAAGGCAGTAACCTCATTCAGTTCCTGAAGGAAGTGACCTCACCTCACTTCCTTGGTGATTAAAATCTCTGAACTTGGGATTCATGAAGCCAGTCACCCATAGCCAGTCTCAGTCCCAGTCCCAGTGGTCACACTTGTTTGGATTTACCAAAGACAGAGTCAGTCTTTCTTGGTAACTACTGATGTGAGGATGGCCAAATGCCAGGAAAGCTCTGAAGAGGAGCCGTTTCTGAGAAAGCAGGTAGTGGCTCACCTCTGGCTCCTGACACCTTCACAGAGTTAGCCAAGGAGGCCAGATCTGACACAGGTCAGGCCATTTCAGGGGAATATAGTATGGTCCACCAGTCAGAGGACACTCTGGATATTCACAGACCTACTTGAGTTAAGGAGGTGCCTTTGTGGGTGTGGGTGTGAGTTTGTGGTTTTGTCTAATGTTTTGAGAATAGGTAGGAAAGGGGGTTTGTTTGGATTGGAGTGGACTGTTTCTAGTAAGTCGTTTGACAAGGCGAGTGCTTCTATGTCTGTGTTTCCCACTCTGTCCGTGGTTGTAGACATTAGAAAAGACAATGCATCAAGGATGTGTCCTGTCTAGTAGAATGCTTCCCAGCATTCTTCCTGCCCGATTTAGGAATGGACTGTGGCTCGCCTTATGCATGGGAAACACCTACTAACTTTCTAAGTTCCTGTTTTCTTCCTGAATTCCGGCAAATCTCAAGAATAGGCCCATGGTTTTGAGTCCAAGATATGTACCACCTCCAAGCTCTGTGACATGGCCATGCACTTGATAGCTGTAGGGAATGGGAACATCTTAGAAAACTCAAATAACTGTGTGACCAGTAAACTCTCAGTGGAGAGACCCTGCTTTGGTTTATTTGCATACTTATGGTTATGTTGCCCTGAATGTCAAGAAGGTCTTTGCCTCAGGCCACCCCTTTGTGAAGCCTGAAGAAAACTGTTTTCAAATGGAAATAAATGGGCATAACATGTTGCTCTTTGCTTAATTGCTTTGGAAAGGGATGTGTCCGAATCAGCCTCTTGGGCCTCTGTGAGGTTGTGGCTTAGATTCTCAGCACATGATAGATCTAAAGATAGATTCCATGTGTGCAATCAAAACCAAAATGGCAAAAAAATTAGTCATTGTGGATGAGTCTCTTGCATTCCTCTGTTAGGTTCTTTACCTCCATCAAGTGTGAATAGGAATCCTTTAGGTCAAATGAGTTCTTCAAAGCCCTGCAGAGGTGCTTGTGTTTTCTCAAGACTCCAAATCACATAAAGAATCTATACCTGAGAGTCAGTAGGCCTGAAATTGGAGAAAGAGAGCAGTATTAATGGCAGGCCTATTTGATGACTCCTGGTTCACAGGAAGGGTGTCCATGTCACCCTGACTTTAGGCAAATGAGGGGCAAGCAACATTATTTTGGACACTCTCTTGGGATGCATTCCGCATGGTAACCTCCAGCCAGAGGTTATGATGAATGTCTATATTTAAGAAGATGAGGGCCATGTGGGTGTATTTTGGTTTTAATTGTGGTCATTCTTGTGGCAGTTGGAAGAGATGACTGGATCCACCTGGGCTTGAACTCTGGTGTCATTCCCCTTAGAGACTGAGTTCTGGAACACACATCAAGGAAGAATTGCCATAAATTGTGTGGGGATTTTAAGAGGCCACGCATGAGAGTCGCCCTTGGAAACTGAGATCTATGCCCACGGTGGCTTTCCACAGAGCACTGGGAATCTCAGACAGGATATCACATGATTTAATTCTGAAAGACTTGGCAGCCATATTTGATAATCAAAACACACATGGACCTCAATTGTAGACCTCAATGGGCGTGGCTTCATGTGACCTTTTGGCCATGCTCTGGGAAGCCTTGCCTGTGAGAGTTCTCCAGAGCTTTCATTGAAATGATCTTCCTCAACATTGAATAATTCCTGAATGAATTGAAATAAACAGTGCCTCCAACTTTATCCTTGAAAATTGGCTAGATAAATACCATGAAATTTTTAAAATTCCAATAAATAGGTGGCACTGAAGAACCTTTGGGTGTCCTGTTGCTGATCATGAGTGTACCAGACAGTGCCTTGATTAACTGGTTTTCATGAATATGGTGTAGAACAGAGATGCCAGTAATTTGGAGCCTGCAGAATAGTGGGCATGGAGCAGAGGTGATTAAGTGTGTGATAAAACATCTGTGGTTTGGTCATGTGGATCTGCCATTGTCTTCCAAATGGCTTGTGACTGACATGGTGCAGCCAGCAGAACATTGTATGTAAATGCATCATGTTATATGGAGAGGTTTAAGGGCAATGTTCAGAATCAGGTTGCTATGGTCATGGAGGCAACCTATGTGGTATACAAGCCCTGTTGGTGCATTCTCCTGCAGACCCTGACCCACCACATGTGACAGAACTCCCTCCAGCACTGTGGTCAAGTTTAACTCCTTGTATTTCATGAAACAAATACAAAACTCTGAGTGCAGCAGGAGACATTATAAAAAGTGGAGGATGATGAAATGGCTTCACAGTCCACATGGGGAGACACATAGACCCCAGTGGCCATAGTTTACCTACAAAGAGAGAATTCAGCACTGCTGCTTCATGTTCATTGGAAAATTATAAACCATGTGCTCAAGGTCACAGAGATGCATAAACAGCTTTGATGGTCTTACTAGAAAAAAAGCTAAAGCTCCTGAAAACAACATATATTTTAACTGTCCATCTTAGAGGCAGTTTCTGCAGAGTCTTTAGGCTGGCAAATCTTCATGTTTGTGGAGTATTTACATAGTCCCTTACGTTTGGAAACTCCTCTACCATCTCCAAGGTTGTGAAATCCGGAGCAGTTTTCATTTCAGGTATGAATTCAAAGATTTTCTAACTCTTTTCCTCTAATTGTGTCTTACTTGGGGTGAAAATAATGTAAAGTTATTGTTCTAAATGAGAGTGGGAAAATTTTTGTGTAACACTAATTTGCATACACATTGATCCATTTTCCAATTTTCCATTTGAAATACTGAATCCCTGACAGTAACTCATACCCTACTATACTCTGACTACTAATCCTAATATGATGGAGAATAATACCCAAACAGAATGAAAATACAAGCAGTTCAGTGGAGACATGGTGTACAGTTGGACTTCCCTTTTGCATGATTAAGGGTAGGTGTTATAAATCTACTCAATTTTTAATTGAAATAATTCTCCATGTGTTTTTAAAGTTCACAAATATGTTGATATGTCTCCCTTTCTCTGTAGCCTACTCAGCACATGTATTTTTATATGCACATAGAGAATCCTACCTGGTATCACACGTACATTTTCATGAGTTGGCTGAATTGGCAGATACAAATTGTGAGAAGAGATCAGTCCTCCTAAACCCTGTAGGAACTGAAAATTCAAACTATGTGTGAGCTTCCCAGTAGAACAATATTATACATAAATCCATGTTCAGTATAATAAATATTTTTGCATCTGTGGATGATGTATATTACATGATGAATTATGATTAGCATGTATTTATTGATACTTTTTAATGTATATTTGTGTTTATTTAAAATATATATATATATATATATATATATATATATATATATATATATATATCTCCAGATTTCTCAAAATATGAAATATATGTGTCTTATACACACTCTGTAAATTCATTCATGTTCATGTATATGGATTTATAATCAACTTTTCAGAAGATAATTCTCAGAAATATTCATCCACCTGAAATACATATTTGTTTCCCAGTACTGAAAACTAACTTCAATCAATGGTGTTTACAAATCCTAATATTTCTACAGTAACTGACCCAGTTTAACATCAATGCCAGTAGATTCCAATGGGACATGATGTCTATATTGACCTTCATTTTAATCCAACACTGGTACATTACTATTTCTTCAGTTTTTGCACATCATAGGATATGTATTTCATCCACAAGTTCACAAATATATAGGAATTTGTTTCACTTTCAAACACTTCTTGCTTCAGAACACATGTATTCCTCCATGTTACTTGACTCGTCTTTTCATGAGACTTCTTTCCAAATACATTATTTTCAATTTCCATAATCAATTTCGAAGCTAAACTCACACACTCTTCATGATGAACCATAACATTAATATTAACATTAGATGTATAACTGGTTGGAATAAAAAATTGTATATCAATATAAGATTTCCTCTATATGTTCACGATTCAATTCAATCCATTATTTAAAGTTGGAACCAGTTATGTTTTTTATTCACAGTATTGTCTATTAATGCATTATCTCTATATTCATAGATACAGTGTACTCCTCTTTGTCCCTTCAATACTAATTTATACGTCTTCAAAATATTGCTCCCAGAAATGGTGGAAGAAATACTCATGTCACCTTATCTATATATAGATTTCATCACAGGAATATTCTGGACACAAAAAGCGAAGGTCACACTCATGATTGTATCAAAGCCTAAATGCCAAGGGAGCGTGGATTACTAAAAAGAACCATGTCCAGGTTGCCTAATGCTCTCAAATGTAAATCCAATTGGTGACTACATATTTGTTTCTTCCTAAGATTATATATTCAACCTCAAACATGTTGAAAATGTCTAATCCTATCACTCACTTCATACTTTGCCTGATTTCGTAATATCTTTATTGATACCTGCTTTCATACATATTTCCCCCAGTTCATCATTGTGACTGAAACTTCACATATGCTGACATTTACATTCACTCTCTACCCGAAACCCTATTGCTAAAGAACTTTTGGTCCAAATCCTATACTCACTCTTCTTTCTAAACCTACTGACTATCTTCCTAATGCTACTGACTATAGTTTTTTGACTCGATGTTCTCTTCGACAATCAATTATCCAAGGTATAAGGTCCTATGCCATTGTATATCAATTTATCTGAGACACATGTGCAGAACATAATTCAAACCTAAGTATCCCACTCAAGGGCCCAGTTCCCTTCTGGCTTCCAATCTTATCTAGATTTCTGTTTTTTACTTATATTTTACCTATATATTTTTGTAAATATCACAGGCTCCCAATACCATTATTCATCCGGCAGAAAGATTACTAACGCAAATCAAACATGTTATTAACCCTAAACATACACTTTTCCCTCAATCTAACTTTACAGAAGAGGAGGGACAGAGTTGGTCTTACAATACAGGAATGTAGGGCATCTTCCACCTGCTGAGAACATCAAAGGTATATGCAGAAATGATCCCCTGAGATGATGAAGGAAGCTATGAAGGACCTGAGAGAGCAAAAGACATCTTCCATGGCAAACTATCTGGTCAGGATGAAGGGATGTGTCTCAATCAGCCTCTACCTTCTTAATGTAGAGAAGATGGACCAAACCAGGCCTGTGTGGAGAGCTGTTCCCAGGTACCTATGGTTGGTATACCATTCTAACTGTGAAAGTGTGACAGGAAGTAGGGACAGCCTCCATCTCATGGGACTTTTAGAAGTAACTTTTAGGACAAAGTGGTTGCAAAGTCAGTGACCTCATTCAGTTCCTGAAGGAAATGACCTCACCTCACTGCCTTGGTGATGGAACTCTCTGGACGTTTGATCCTGGAAGACAGGCACAAAGAGCCAGTCACAGTCCCAGTCCCAGTGGTCTCACTTGTTTTGATTTATCAAGAACAGAGTCAGTCTTTCTTAGTACCTACTGATGTGACGATGGCCAAATGACAGGAAAGCTCTGAAGAGGAGCTTTTCCTGGGAAATCAGGTAGTGGCTCACCCATGGCTCCTAACAACTTCAAAGTGTTGGCCAAGGAGACTAGATCTGATACAGGACAGGCCATTTTGGGGGAACATACAATGGCCCACCATTCCGAGGACACTCTGGATAGTCACAGACTTACTTGAGCAAAGGAGGTGCCTTTGAGTGTGTGTGTGTGGGTTTGTGGTTTTGTCTCATGTTCTGAGAATAGGAAGGAAAGGCTCTTTGTTTGGATTGGTGTGGACTGTTTCCAGTAAGTCGTTTGACAAGGCGAGTGCTTCTATGTCTGTGCATCCCACTCTGTCCGTGGTTGTAGACATTAGAAAAGAGAATGCATCAATGGATGTGTCCTGTCTAGTAGAAAGCATCCAAACATTCATCCTGCCCAATTTACAAATGGACTGCAGCTTGTCTTATTGAAGGGCAACATCTGCTCTCTTACTAAGTTTCTGTTTTCTTCCTGAATTCTGGAAACTCTCCAGAATAGCCTCATGGTTTTGTATCCAAGATATGTACCACCTCCAAGCTCTGTGATATGGTGATGTACTGGATAGCTGAAGGGAATGGCAAGCATCTAAGAAAACTCAGATATCAGTGAGACCAGGAAAGTCTCAGTGGAGAAACCCTTCTTTCGGGCTTTTGCTTACCTATTGTTCTGCTGCCCTGAATTTCAGGAAGGTTTTTACCTCAGGACACTCATTTGTGAAGCCTGAAGAAAACAGTTTTCAAATGGAAATGAATGGGCATCACCTGTGGCTCTTTGCTTAATTTCATTGGAAATGGATGTTTCTGAAACAGCCTCTTGACCCTGTGTGAGGCTGTGGTTAGATACTCAGCACCTTATACATCCCACGTGTTCATCCAAAACCAAAATGGCCAAAAGAGCAGTCCTTGTGGATGTAGTCTCTCCCTACCTCTGTAAGGTTCCTGACCTCTATCAAGTGAGAATAGGGTGCCTTTGGGTCAAATGAGTTCTTCAAAGCCCTTCAGAGGCTAGCCCATAGGTGATTCCAATGATTCCAATTCACATGAAGATTCTAAACCCCACAGTCAGTAGTCCTCAAATTGGAGAAGCAGAGCAGTATTAACGTCAGGCCTATTTGATCAGTCATGGTTCACAGAAAGGTGTTCAGGCCACCCCAACTTTAAGCAAATGAGGGACAAGGGAGCTTATTTTGGACACTGTCTTGGGCTGTGACCCTCATGGAAACCTCCATCCAGAGGTTAAAATGAGTGTCTATATGGAAGAAGATGATGGCCATGTGGAAGTGTTCTGGTTTTAATTGTGGTTATTAGTGTGGTTGTTGAAAAATATGACTGGCTCCACCTGGTCTTGAACTCTGGTGTGATTCCCCTTAGAGACTGAGTTCTGGAACTGATCTCAGAGAAGTATTGCCATGAGTTTTGTTGGGATTTTAGAAGGCCATGCATGAGAGTCACCCTTGGAATCTGAGGTCTGTGCCCAGGAAGGCTTTCCACAGAGCACAGGGAATCTCAGCCAGGTTATCACATAATTTTTTTCTGAAAGAATTAGCAGCCATATTTGAGAGGCAAAACAGGCAAGGATTTTACATTGTAGACCTCAATGGGCCTGGCTTCATGTGACCATTTGGCAACACTTTGGGAAGCCTTGCCTGTGAGAGTTATCCAGAGCGTTCATTGAAATGGGCTTCCTCACCATTTAATGGTTACTGAATTAAATGAAACCCTCAGTGCCTACAACTTCATCCTTGAAAAATGGGCTCGATAAATACCATGAAATTTTTGAAATTCCCATGACCAGGTGGCACTGGAAAACCATTGGAGATCCTGTTGCTGATCATGAGTGTACCAGAAAGTGCCTTGATTGACTGGGTTTCACAAAAAAATTGTGTAGAACAGAGATGCCAGTAAGTTGGAACCTGCTGAGTAGTGGGCCTAAAGCAAAGGTGGGTAGGTGTGAGATAAAACATCTCTGGTGGTTTCATGTGGATCGGCCGTTGGCTTTCAAATGGTTTGTGACTGACATGATGCAGCCAGCAGACCCTTATATGAAAAGGCATCTTGTTATATGGATAGGTTTCTGGGCAATGTTCAAAATTAGGTTGATATGGTCAAGGGGGCAAGCTATGTTGGACATAAGCCTGGTTGGTGCATTCTCCTGCAGACTCTGTCCCACCACACGTGACAGAACTCCCTCCAGCACTGTGTCCCAGTTGAACTCCTTGTATTTCATGAAGCAAATACCAAACTCCCAGTGCAGCAGCAAGAATCACCACGAAAAGTAGAGTATGACCAAATGTCTTCACAGTCCACACGAAGAGACACTTATCCCCCAGTTGCCACAGTTTACCTGCAAAGTGAGAATTCAGCACTGCTGCCTCATTTTCATTGGTAAATAAGATACCATGTCCTCCAGGTCACATAGATGTTGACCCAGTTTTGATGCTCTCACTACATAGGATGCTAAAGCTACCGACAACAACATATATTTCAAGTGTCCCAACTCAGAGGCAGTATCTCAAGAAGTCTTTAGGCCTGCAGAGCTCCATGTTTGTGGAGTGTTTACCTTGTCTTTTATTTTTGGAAAGTCATCTACCACCTCCAAGGTTGTGAACTCCTGAGCATATTCCATTCCGGGTATGTATTCACAGATTTTCTAACTCTTATCCTCTAATTGTGTATTTCTTCCAGCGAGGGTAATATCAAGGGATTGTTCTTAATGTGAGTGGGAAGATTTTTGTGTAGCACATATTTGCAAACACATTGGGTTTACTTTCCTATTTTCCATTCGAAATACTGAATCTCTGACACTAACCCATACCCTACTAGACTCTGACTACTAATCCTTATATGATGGAGAATAGTAACCCAAACAGAATACAAACACCAGCAATTCAGAGAAGGCATGATATGTAGTTGGACATCCCTTTTGGATTATATTGTGTAGGAGTTAAAATATATATTTAATGTTTATTGACATAGTTCTCCATGTGTTTTTAAAATTAACAAATATGTGAATTCCTCTCTCCCTTTTCTGTAGCCTATTAAGCACATGAATTTTTATATGCACAAATAGAATCCTACCTGGTATCACATGTACATTCTTCTGAGGTGGCTGACATGGCAGATAAAAATTGTGAGAAGAGATCACTCCTCCAAACCTCTGTTGGAACCGAAAATTTAACCAATGGGTGAGCTTCCTAGTTGACCAACATTATGCATAAATCCATTTTCAGTAAAATGTATATTTTTGGATAAGTGGATGTTATATATTTAATGATGAATTTCGATTGGCATATATATTGCTACTTTTTAATGTCTCTGTGTGTGTGTGTTTGTGTGTGTGTGTGTATATATATATATATATATATATATATATATATATATATATACTCTACAGATTTTTCAAAATATGAAATATATGTGTCTTATTATACACTTCCTAAAATCATTTATATTCATGTATGAGGATTTATAATGAACTTTTCACAAGATTATTCTCAGAAATATTCATCCACCTGAAATACATAATTGTTTCCTAATACTGAAAACTAACTTCAGTGAATGGTGCATACAAATCATAATATTTTGACATTGCAAGAGGGCCGTGAATAGAGAGCATCATACCCATTGTACCGCGCCACTGCGCAGGTGACTAACGACTAAGAACGACAAAAAACTATCTTGTTAGGAACTTACAGCAAAATGGGGGTGCACTGAAACCTAGAAGAAGGATTTCTAGCACTGAGGTCCGGTAAATGAGTCCCAAACCTGAGCCAACTCTGCGACCGGAGATCCTGTCTGACTGATCCGCGCGACCCGTCCAGTGGCTACAGACAGCAGGGCACCACTGAGATGCGATCAATAATCACGGAGAAACGTTGATGCAGATTCTGTGGAATTCTGCCAGTAGAGTCCCCACTGAGCCCTGGGCTGAGTTCAGGGTTTCAGATGGGGAAGGAAGTGGTACAGTTCTAACCCCCACAATAGAAACTCCACGAAGGAAACCAACGGCCACCATCTTGGTGAGCTGAAGTAACGACAGCCACTCCCCTACAGATTGCAACAATAAAACAGGTGCTGTTACTCAGCTCATTTCGCATACTTCGGGGAATTTGCATCAAATCTCTCCTAGGCTTTCTGGGGGAGAGATTATCAGAGCGAGCCTGCATAAAGACAGGGGAAAACTAGAGGCACCTGACTTTCAACTCCCCCTCCCATCAGTGGTGAAAAAAACCTGTCTAGCCAGCGCTGAGAGAGGGGCAAACGGAAAAAAAAAATCAAAACAATAGAGTGCCGGGGTTCCCAATAGCCAACTGTGCAATCAGAGATCCGGGCTGATTGAATCATGCAGCCAGGCCTGGTGTTACAGATGGCGGGGCACCACCGAGAAGTTACCTGAAGCAGGGAGAAATGTTGCTGCGGATTCTGTGGAATCCTGCCGGCTGAGCTCCCACTGATCCCCGGGCTGAGTTTGGGAATTCAGACAGGGAAGAAAGTGGTATAGTTCTATCCCCCACAAAAGAAACTCCACCAAGGAAACCAGCGGCCACCATCTTTGAGATCTGAAGTAACCACCGCCCCTCTCCAATAGATTGCAACAATAAAACAGATGTGTGTTACTCAGCTCATCTCTCATACAGCGGGGAATTCGCATAAAATGTCTCCTAGGCTTTCCGGGGGAGGGTTAATCAGAGCAAGCCTGCATAAAGACGCAAGAAAAACTAGAGACACCTGACTTTCGACTCCCCCTACCATCAGTGGCGATAACGAAACGTGTATAGCCAGTGCTGGGGGAGGGGCAAGCGGAAAAAATCAAAACAATAGAGTGTCTGGGTTCCCAAAAGACACCCTCCACACCCAACAAACGGCAGGCACAGAGTACAGTTTGAACTGCCGAGAGGCATCACTCAGGGGAAATCTGGTCTAGAAAAAGAAACCAGGACAAGCAGGAGAAACCAAAGGACTAGAAGGCAGGCCCTTGTGACTGGGCGGCTGGAGACCGCAGGCCTGCACGTGACATTCCACCCACTGCCTGAGTGACTGGGGGGCTGAGGAATGCCCGCCCGCCGGCAACCGAGCGTGAGACTGCGTGGCTAGAGATTGCCAACCCAACGGCGACAGCCCACCTGCTGCCCGCGTGACTGGGCGGCTGGAGACCGCCTGACCGCTGGCGACCAACCGTGCAATTGGGCGGCTGGAGACCACCCGCCTGCCAGTGACCCAGAGCTGAAACAAACCAGAGACAGTCAAGTCCCACCCCCCAATTCGGACACCTCGGCAAGGAGCCTGGGGCCCGCCAAAGCAGAGAGGTGACATCACTGGAGCTCGGCCTTCGGAATTACTTCCAAGCGGAATCCACTTTAGCAGGCATAGTTTACCAACACAAAGGAGAGACAACAGAGATATACAACACCAAAACAAATCTAAAGAATAAAGCAGAAACACAGCAATCAAATAGAGCTGGAAAGTAACGTGAACATCATGAAAAAACAAGGGCAAAAAAGGAGTACAAACAATGCAGGACAACTTAATTCTACAGGAGGACCTTGAAGCATCAGAAACAGGGATAGGGAAAGAACTCAAGGCATACCGAACTCAGATGGAAAGGAATATTAGAGAAGACATGAGGCAGCAAGTCCAAGCAATAAAAGTATATTTTGAAAATGAATTAAACAAACAAATTCAAATGGCAAAGAATGAGCATTACCAGGAGATAGAGATCTTAAAAAAAATATTAAACAGTAATCCTAGAAATGCAGGAAAATATAAACCAAATTAAAAACTCAAACGAGAATATTACAAATAGACTAGATCAAGTAGAAGTCAGAACATCAGATAATGAAGACAAAGTTTATCAACTTGAAAAGAATTGAGTAAACACAGAAAAGATGCTTAAATCCCACCAGGAATTTATTCAAAAGATATGGGATGTCATAAAAAAACAAAAAACAAATTTAAGAGTCATCAGGATAGAAGAAGGCATAGAGATTCAAACCAAAGGAATGGACAACATATTAAATGAAATAATTCTATAAAACTTCCCAGAGATGAATGATGGATTGGATTGCCAATTCCTGGAAGCCTACAGGACCCCAAACATTCAAAACCAAAATAGACCAACTCCAAGACATATAATTATGAAGATAGCCAACATACAGAACAAGGAGAGAATATTAAAAGCTACAAGAGAAAGGAGGCAGATTACATTCAGGGGTAAACCAATTAGGTTAACAACTGATTTTTCATCACATTCGTTGAAAGTGAGAAGATCCTGGAACAATGTAATTCAAATGCTGAAAAAAAAAAGAATTCCAACCAAGAATACCATATAAAGCAAAGTTAAGCTTCAGATTTGACAATGAAATTAAAGTCTTTCACGATAAACAAAAGCTAAAACAATTCTCAGCCAGAAAACCAGCACTGCAAAGCATTTTGTGCAAAATACTACAAGAAGAAGAGTTAAAAAATAGTGCCCAAAACTAACAGTGGGAAGTATCTCAGTAAAGCGGGAGGAAAGTAACCAAAAAAAATAAAAACTATCCAAACTAAAATATAATAAATAAATAAACATGACTGGAAGTACAAATCATATTTCAATTGTAACCTTAAATGTTAATGGCCTAATTTCACCAATCAAGAGACATGTGCTAGTGACCTGGATCAAAAAAACAAATCCAACAATATTCTGCGTTCAGAAGACTCATATGATAGGAAAAGACATACACAGGCTGAAGGTAAAAGGTTGGGAAAAATCATAACACTCACACGGCCCTCGGAAGCAAGAAGGATTTGCCATACTCATATGGAATAAAATCAACTTCAAACCTAAGTTAATCAAAAGGGATAAAGAATGACACTATATTCTGTTAAAAGGAATCATCCACCAACAAGAAAAAAATCAATTATCAATTTGTATGCACCAAGCAATGGAGGTGCAACGTTCATAAAACAAACTCTCCTCAAGTTCAAGAGTCAAATAGACTACAACACAATAATTATGGGTGACTTCAACATACCACTCTCGGCATTAGAGAGATCCTCTAGACAAAAACTGAATAAAGAAACTATAGAACTCAACAGCACAATCAATAACCTAGACTTAACCTACATATATAGAATATATCAACCATCATCAAGTGGATACATGTTCTTCTCAGCAGCACATGGATACTACTCAGAGATACGCCATATATTATGCCATAGGGCAATTCTTAGTAAATATAAAGGCATGGAGATTATACCGTTCACCATATATGATCATAATGGAATGAAACTGGAAATCAAAGAGAAAAGAAAGAAGGAAAAATCCTACATCACATGGAAAATGAACAACAAGCTACTGAATGATCAATGGGTTACAGAAGACATAAAGAAAAAGATAAAAAAATTCTTAGAGACAAATGACAATACAGACACAACATACTGGAATCTATGGGACACAATGAAAGCAGTTTTAAGAGGGAAATTCATTTCTTGGAGTTCTTTCCTCAAAAAAAGAAAAATACAACAAATAAATGAACTTAAACTACACCTCAAAAACCTAGAAAAGGAAGAGCAAAACAACAGCAAATGTAGTAGAAGACAAGAAATAATTAAATTTAGAGCAGAAATCAATGAAATTGAAACAAAAAAAAAGTTGAAAAAATTGATAAAACTAAAAGTTGGTTCTTTGAAAAAATAAATAAGATCGACAGGCCCTTAGCCATGCTAAGGAAAAGAAGAAGAAAGAGAATTCAAATTACTAACATATGGGATGAAAAAGGCAATATCACAACAGACACTACAGAAATACAGAAGATAATTAGAAAGTATTTTGAAACACTATATTCCAACAAAATAGAATATTGTGAAGATATTGATAAATTTCTTAAGTCATACGATCTGCCCAGATTGAGTCAGGAAGACACAAACAATTTAAACAGGCCAATAACAAAGGAAGAAATAGAAGAGGCAATCAAAAGACTACCAACCAAAAAAAAGCCCTGGACCGGATGGGTATACAGCGGATTTCTACAAAACCTTCAAAGAAGAATTAAAACCAATATTTTTTCAAGCTTTTTCAAGAAATAGAAAAAGAAGAAGCTCTTCCAAATTCATTCTATGAGGCCAACATCACCCTGATCCCGAAACCAGACAAAGACACTTCAAAGAAAGAATACTACAGACAAATATCTCTAATGAACTTGGATGCAAAAATTCTCAATAAAATCCTGACGAATCAAATACAAAAGCATATCAAAATAATTGTGCACCATCATCAAGAAGGATTCATCCCCGTGATGCAAGGATGGTTCAATATACGAAAATCAATAAATGCCATTCACCACATCAATAGAATTAAAGACAAGATCCATATGATCATATCGATAGATGCAGAAAAAGCACTTGACAAAGCTCTGCATCCCTTTATGTTCAAAACACTATGAATACTAGGGATAACAGGAACTTACCTCAAAATTGTAAAAGCTATATATGCTAAACCTCAGGCTAGCATCATCCTAAATGGAGAAAAACTGAAGGCATTCCTTCTAAAATCTGGAACAAGACAGGGATGCCCTTTATCACCACTTCTGTTCAATTTAGTTTTGAAATACTAGCCAGAGCAATTAAACAGACCAAAGAAATTAAAGGCATAAAAATAGGAAAAGAAGAATTTAAAGTATCACTATTTGCAGATTACATGATAATATATTTAACAGACACAAAAAGGTCTACAAAGAAATGGCTAGAGTTAATAAATGAATTCAGAAATGTGGCAGGATATATAATTAACACGCATAAATCAAAGGCATTCCTGTATAACAGCAACAAAACTTCTGAAATGGAAATGAGGAAAACCACTCTATTCACAATATCCTCAAATAAAATAAGATACTTGGGAATCAACGTAACAAAAGAGGTGAAAGATTTATATAATGAAAACTACAGAACTCTAAAGAGAGAGATAGAAGAAGATCTCAGAAGATGGAAACATGTGCCCTGTTCATGAATAGGCAGATCTAACAACATAAAAATGGCAATATTACACAAAGTTCTCTACAGGTTTATTGCAATGCCAATCAAAATCCCAACGGCTTTTCTTGTAGAAATAGATAAATCAATCATGAAATTCATATGGAAAAACAAAAGACCCAGAATAGCAAAAGCAACTCTAAGCAGGAAGTGTGAATCTGGAGGTTTAGCGATACCAGAGTTCAAACTGTACTACAAAGCAATAGTAACAAAAACAGCATGGTACTGGTACCGAAAAAAGCAGGTGGACCAGTGGTACAGAAGAGAGGACACAGAAACCAATCCACAAAATTACAACTTTCTTATATTTGATAAAGTGGCTATAAACATGCAATGGATGAAGGATAGCATCTTCAACAAATGGTGCAGGGAAAATTAGAAATCCATATGCAACAAAATGAAACTGAATTCCCTTCTCTCGCCATGCACAAAATTTAACTCAAAATGGATCAAGGATCTAGATATAAAATCAGAGACACTGCATTTCATAGAAGAAAAAGTTGGCTACGATCTACATACTGTGGGGTCAGGCTCCAAATTTCTTAATAGGACGCGCATAGCCCAAGAGTTATTAACAAGAATAAAAAAATGAGACTTACTTAAACTAAAAAGTTTTTTTTCTCTGCTAGAGAAACAATAAGAGAGGTAAATAGAGAGCCTACATCCTGGGAACAAATTTTTACCCCTCACACTTCAGATAGAGCCCTAATATCCTGAATATACAAAGAATTCAAAAAAAACTATCAATAAGATAACAAATAACCTAATCAACAAATGGGGCAAGGACCTGAAATGACACTTCACCGAGGAGGACATACAATCAATCAACAAGTACATGAAAAAATGCTCACCACATCTAGCAGTCAGAGAAATGCAAATCAAACTCACCCTAAGATACCATCTCACTCCAGTATGATTGGCAGCCATTATGAAGTCAAACAAGAAGTGTTTACGAGGATGTGGGGAAAAGGGGACACTTGTACACTGGTGGTGGGACTGCAAATTGGTGAGGCCAACATGGAAAGCAGTATGGGAATTCCTGGGAAAGCTAGGAATGGATCCACCATTTGAACCAGCTATCGCCCTTCTCGGACTATTCCCTGAGGATCTTAAAAGAGTGTACTAAAGGGATACTGCCACATCAATGATCATAGTGGCACAATTCACAATAGCTAGACTGTGGAACCAACCTAGATGCAATTCAATTGATGAATGGATAAAAAAAATGTGGCATCTATACACGATGGATGCAGCACTAAAAAATGACAAAATCATAGAATTTGCAGGGAAATGTATGGCATTAAAGCAGATTATGCTAAGAGAAGCTAGCCAATCCTTAAAAAAAATGGCAAATGTCTTCTTTGATAAAAAGAGAGTCACTAAGAATAGAACAGTGAGGAAGAGCATGAGGAAAAGATTAATATTAAACAAAGATGAGTGGGAGAGAGAAAGGGAGAGAGAAGGGAAAGCATATGGAAATGGTAGTAGACCCTCATTGTTACATAAAATTACATATAAGACTTTGTGAGGAGAAAGGCGGGAACAAGAGAGAGCAGTGAAGAATAGCAGATGAGGAAGAGAGGGAAGATAGGATGGGAGGGGAGGGGGGATAGTAGGGGATAATAAAGGTAGCAGAGGACAACAGTCACTAACATGACATTATGTAAAAATGTGAATGTGTAACTGATGTGATTCTGCAATTCGTATTTGGGGAAAATTGGGAGTTCATAACCCATTTGAGTCAAATGTATGAAAGATGATATATCATGAGCTTTGTAATGTTTTGAAAAACCAATAAAAATAAATAAACAAAGGTTTAAAATTGAGTGGGAAGAAATCAGCTAAAAAAGAGTTGAGATGCATTCATTTTGATAAGCAGAAAGTTTGTTTTGTGTAGTTGTAAATATCACAAATTTATTTTACCAGAAAACTGGCTTTTAAAAATGAACATATATTGAGATTAAAGGATAATCCACCTACCTTCATGAAAAATTCATATCATTTCCTATATTTTTCATATTTCATTTTTTTCGTGAATATTTTGTCATGGACCAGGTCTAGTCTTAGGCTACCTCTTCTGACAAGTTCGTACAATGTGTTGGATTGTTCTTTTCATCTTTTATTTGATAGTTTCTAGCTGATAATGTGTATTTTTCCTTATCTTTATTTGGAAATACATACCCAACTACATCTTTGCATTTTATGTTTTACTGGGGAAGAGACTTATCAAAAGCTCTTTATTATATGTATCAACAATCAAACATTTAGAGCATGCAATTATTCTTAATTTTGCATGAAAATATCTTTGTACCTTTTTTTATAAAGATGTAGAATTATTAATACTGTCCCTACTGTAATAAGTAACTACTTACAAGAAGAATTAAACAATTGACTTTATATCAGTCATGAATATGAAAATTAATAATATAAGTATTTGGCAATAAATATGCAATTGATAGAAATTAAAATCACGAGAAAGCCATTTAAAATGTCAGTGCATATGGTCCTTAAATAATAGGTTGTTCAAATGAAATTTCTCTAATTCATAAGAGTTAATATGCCATATTACAGCTTAATGTAATATAAAAACTTAAATGATAAGTATTGATAAATAAGAATGATACCTGTTTACTTAAATATGTTTATTTGATTTTCACTGTAAGATGTTAATTCTGGAAGACTTGAAAATTAAGAAAGACTTGGTCTATATTATTTCTAACTGGCTAATCAAAGTACTTTTAAATATATATGTATATATATAACATATGTAATACATATGCATGAATATAGATACATATGTATAATAAATGTATTGTAATATATCTATAGGTTATTATAATTATTAAATTTTCTCAAGAAAAAAGAATGACTATAAAAAACATTCTTAAATGTAAATTTCATAGCATATTACTGTTTGTAATGACATGAGAGAAAAACTCCTATGGAGGGAAAATGAAAAAGGAAGAGAGAGAAGGGGGAAAATGAGGAAGAAAGTGAGTAAAGAAGAGGGAGAGGAGTGTTTCATTATAAGATAAAAGTGGAGGGTCTGGGTGTCTGGCTCAGTGGTAACATGCTTGGCTAGCATGTGTGAGGCACTGGGTTATATTCTCATCACAACATATAAATAAATAAACTGAGGTCGATCAACAACTGAAAAAATTAAAATAAAAGTAGAAATATTACCAAAATTCCAAGTTTTAATGAATGCTAAATAAAAAAAAATTGTTGCATAGCCTTATGTAATTTCTAGACTCCCAAAAATAGTCATTTAATGATAGATTACTAGTGCGATAACTAAAAATCCATTGCTCTTTCCTCGACATTCTGTGGCATGCTAGTGCTTAAATAAATTGTATTATAACACCAAAAAAATTCTAATATTTCTACAGTAACTGACCCAGTTTAACATAAATGCAAGAAGATTCCCATGGGATATAATTGTATTTTGACGTTCATTTTTATTCAACACTGGTACATTACTATTTCTCCAGTTTATGCACATCATAATATGTATTTTTCATTCACAATTTAGCAAATTTATTCGCATTTGTTTTACTTTCAATCACTTCCTGCTTCAGAACACATGTATTCCTCCACGTTTCTTGACTGCTCCTTTCATGAGACTTTTTCCAAAGACATTATTTTTGATTTCCATTATCATTTTTGAAGCAAAACTCACACACGCGTCATGATAAACCATAACCCTAATATTACCATTAGATGTAAAACTGGTGGGAATGAATGATTGTATATCGATATGAGATTTCTTGCATACTTTCAAATATCAATTCAATCCATTATTTAAAGTGGAACCAGTTATATTATTTAATCACAGTATGGTCTATTCATGCATTATCTCTATGTTGATAGACACAGGGTACACCTCTGTGTACCCCCAATAATAATTTGTATATCTTCAAAATTTTGCTCCCAGAAATGGTGGAAGAAATACTCATGTCAACTGATCTACATATACATTTTATCGCAGTATTATTCTGGACACAAAATGCAAAGGTCACACTTAGGATTGTCCCAAAGCCTAAATGGAAAGTGAACATGGATTACTAAAAACATCCATGTCTTGGATGCCTAATTCTCTCAAATGTCAATCCTATTGGTGAGTACATATTTGTTTCTTCCCAAGATTATATATTCAACCTCAACCATGTTGAAAATGTCTAATCCTATCACTCACTTTATATTTTGTCTAATTTCCTAATGTCTCTATTGATATCTCTTTTCCTACATATTTTCCCCAGTTCATCATAGTGACTGATTCTTCACATGTGCTGACATTTACATTCACTCTTTATCCGAAACCCTATTGCTAAAGAACTTTTTGTCCAAATACTATACTCACTCTTTTTTCTAAACCTACCGACTATTTACCTAATCCTACGACTATCCCTTTTTGACTGGATGATCTCTTCAACAATCAATCATCCAAGGTACAAGGTCCTATACCATTGTATATTGATTTATCTGAGACATCTGTGCAGAACATACTTCAAAGCTAAGTATCCCAATCACGGGCCCAATGCCTTTCTGGTCTTCAAATCTTACCTAGATTTCAGTTTTCATAATTATATTTTACCTGTATATTCTTATATATATTGCAGGTTCCCAATACCATTATTCATCCAGCAGAATGATTCCTAACACAAATCGAACATGTTATTAATCCTAACTATACACTGTTCCCTCAATCCAACTTTACAGAAGAGCAGGGACAGAGTTGGTCTTACAATACAGGGGTGGAGGGGATCTTCCACCTGTTGACAACCTCAAATTTCCATGCAGATATGATCCCTGGAGAAGATGCAGGCAGCTATGAAAGGCCTGAGAGAGCAAAAGTCATCTTCCATGGCAAACAACTGGGTCAGGTTGAAAGCATGTGTCTGAATCATCCTCTCTTTTCTTAATGTAGGGAAGATTGACCAAACTAGGCCTGTGTGGAGAGCTGTTCCCAGGTGCCTATGGTTTCTATACCATTCGAACTTGTGAAAGTGTCACAGGAAGTAGGGGCATCCTCCATATTATCAGACCCTAGGAAGCAAATTTTAGGACAAAGTGGTTGCAAAGGCATGACCACATTCAGTTCCTGAAGGAAGTGACCTCACCTCACATCCTTGTTGATGGAACTCTCCGAATTTGGGTACCAGGAAGCCAGGAATCCAGACGCAGTCCAAGCTCCAGTCACAGTGGTCTCACTTGTTTGGATTTACCAAGGACAGAGTCAGTCTTTTGTGGTACCTAGTGATGTGAGGATGGCCAAATGCCAGGAAAGTTCTGAAGACGGGCCCTTCCGGAGAAAGAAGGTAGAGGCTCACTGCTGTCTCCTGACCACTTCACAGAGTTGACCCAGGAGACCAGATCTGAGATAGGACTGGCCATTTCTGGGGAACATAGTATGGCCCTCCAGTCAGAGGACACTCTGGATAGTTTCAGACCTACTTGGGGGAAGGAGGTGACTTTGTGGGTGTTTGAGTGGGATTGTGGTTTTTTTCTCATGTTCTGAGAATAGTTAGGAAAGGGGGTTTGTTTGGTTTGGAGTGAACTGTTTCTAGTTAGTCCTTTGACAAGGCGAGTGTTTCTATGTCTGTGTATCGCACTGTGTCCATGGTTGTAGACATTAGAAAAGAGAATGCCTCAATGGGTGTGTTCTGTCAAAGAGAAAACTTCCAAGCATTCATCCTGCCCATTTTATAAATGGACTGTGGCTTGCCTTATCATTGGGCAACACCTACTATTTTCTTAAGTTCCTGTATCCTTCCTGAATTCTGGCCACTCTCCAAAATAGGCTCATGGTTTTGTGTACAAGATATGTACCTCTTCCAAGCTCTGTGACATGGCCATGTACTGGATAGCTGAAGGGAATGGCAAGAATCTCAGAAAACTCTGATATCAGTGTGACCAGTAAAGTCTCAGTGGAGAAACCCTGCTTTGGGCCTTTTGATTACCTATTGTTATGTTGCCCTGAATATCAGGAATGTCTTTTCCTCAGGCTACTCCTTCCTGAAGCCTGAAGAAAACAGTTTTCACATGGAAATGAATGGGCATTGCCTTTGTGTTTTACAATAAAACCTTCACAGAGATTAGGCTCTACTTAACTTAAAAATACTTTTAAATTGTATCTAAGTGTAAAAAGTAACATGTAACTGTACATATCTTTTTGATAACAAGTCCAATTATACAACACAAATGATACACATAAATCCCCAACATGTTTTTATTTTAAGCCTAGAATTACCATACAACCTTAGAACACCAGCATGATACAATACTCTTTTGAAGCTTCTACCTTACACACTTGTATACCTGGAAGATATGAACACATTAACACCACAATTACATTGATGTTTTTGTATTAACCAAGTTTAGCTTTTTAAAGAAATAACCTGGCATAATTTTATAAAAACAGTATTGTTTAACCAGCTGTTTAATTTTTTAAGATTACTTGCTCAAAACTTACACATATAACCAACTTACACAAACCTTTTTATTATTTACTTAAACCATTTTAATTACTTAATCATATAGACTCTCTTATCGAGAAACACATTTTCCCTCTATTAAATCTATATCTAGAAACTTTTAGTTTCTCTTTTCCATCTGTGAACCTCTTTCTGTTCACATTTTGAAACAATACTTATAAATTTCTGAATTTAAGCAGATTATTTTGTAGACATCAACATTTTATTAGGGCCTGTTTGTACACCTAGAAAACTTATAGGCCTAATTCTAAAGACATCTTCATTTTTATCTGTTTACCCAATTTGAATTGAACCATTTGAATCACGTGAATCCAAGATATTTATATCAATTTTTAAATATTTTATGAGCGCTCCTCATCTGTCAATTGTCATATCACTGCATGATATATGGACATACACACATACAGACATACGAACATACAACACGTAACACAAGTGTAACACATAACACAATAGTGAAGGCCTTGTAGCTTTTTCAGGTGAAATATCCATTGCAATGTTTAAAAACTCCACAGTTGATCAAAAATAGAACTGATCAGAAAACATTAACCCATCTGCAGGATCAAGATCATGAGCTCAAAAAATAAAAAATACAGAATCTAAGAAAAAGCAAGAGTGCCAAAAAAGATGACTGGCCAGTAATTAGTAAATACCATATAATGTACTTTTTGTTTGGATCTAGTTTGAGTTCAGGTAAAAAGACACTTTTACTCCTTTTTATCTGTCTCCTGCTGAGTGCTGCAGGCTTCTTTTATTTGCATATCAACTTAAGTCCTGGCTGAGGACTTGGAAACTGTAAAGGCTGGAGTTCTGAGCAGAAACCTCATGCCTAAGGCATTTTAGCTATAAGTCATAATTTCCAGGTTTGAATGTTGAAAATTATGATGCAAGTTTAAGATGTAATTCTCAAAATTTTATATCTTTACGTTTTTCTACACTATAAAATCTTGAATCCCTTAGCCTCACCACAAAAAACTGAAAATATGATCATTTTTTGATAATATTAAAGCCACCATCATAAGAAGTTTCTCTAGGATCATTAAGCCACTTTCTTTGTTCTGAAGTTTCTAAAGTAGTAGTAAGCTACATTAAATTTCTTGAAAAAAATTTTAAAAACAACCACAGACTACCATTTGTATCCCAAATTAAGCTTTAAAAATTTCCAAGACTGTTGCTAATTAATGTCATTTCACTAAGCCAGACCAACGTTTTAATTTAGCACGTTTTTTAAAAAAATCTTACACATTGAAGGGAACAGATATCATATCATAATTTATTATCTTTGCCCAAGTTAATACACTGGTATATCTAGTGAAATTTTCTCAGGCTACCTAGTTCAAAATTAAAACTCTTTAATTATTTTTTTATCCGAAGTATTTAAGTTTTCTAGCATCAGATATCTTAAATCAAACTAAACTCTTGTTTAAACCCAACTTTTATCTGTAAGATAGTGCAATGCTTTAGAAACCCATTCAGATACCAGATTGTTACAATTAAAAATATCATCTTTTAAATACAATTTCAGCCAAGATCATCCCCAAGAAACAATCTAAAATATCAACATATTACTGCATTCTTGGTCCCTTTTGTTAAGTAAACAGAGGTGGAGCAATCCTTAAAGTGCAGGTAAGGAATAAGGGAGTTCCCCACAGCAAAATGGCTCTGGCACCTGCTGGGAGTCCCTTAGCCTCACCATTTACTTACAGGATTAGTCCTTCTGGTGGTTTGACCCCAGGCACCAGGCATATTCTATATCTCCCACCTTTTCAGTAGTCAGTTTCCAAAAAATTCATCCTCTGAATGCAATTGTTTTGAGTGCTAGGCTTCCCCAAGAGGGCAGAGTGTGGTTCATTGAAAGTCCCCACTGGTGTGTCAAAATTTATGACTGAAGGTTTGGTTCCCATCCCCAAAGCCAATTAATAAAAATTTAATAATGAGGATAGGGTTTTGAGAAAAGTTTAAGTGAGATATCAATGTTCTTAGACCCCAGGCATTTCCTTCTGCAGTGGGCGTGCTCAAGCCAACTATGGGAAGAAAAGAAATCACTGCTTCCCTAATCTCGCTTAACAAAGAGAAGAAAAGTTTATCAAAGTTCTTTAAAGCAAAGCTAAGAGAGGTGTAAAAGGTGAGAACAGAAAAGCTGGTGGTTCTATTGACTTTTGGTCCCTCACAGAAGAAGCTTTAGGTTAAATTTTAGCTAAAGTTATTTCCACACATCTAAGGCAGGTTGGAACTCGGGACTCTGCATCGGTCCAAACAATGCCATCACATTTAACAGAAACACAGACAAAAAGACACACAAAGACCATCATGCAGCTCCCGTTTGTTCACAACCCCAAGATCAACAATCTTGTGACTCAGGGAGAATGGAGGGAAGAGGGGGAGGAGCAGAAGGTTTGAGTTATAGGATTGTGGGCAAAGGGGTCAGATTGGAGGCAGTGACCAGGAAAGGCTTCAGGGACAGAGGCATGGAATGGCTTTGTCCCATAATGAGAGTTACTCAAACAGAGACAAGGACAAAACAAACGTAACACAAACACGGGCACACAGTTAACGTTTAACACGAGTTCAGAAGTACAGATTAGAACCCAGTAACTGGCATAACCTGATGAGTTACACCACAAAGACAGACAGTGAATTCAACCTGAGAGAAAAAAGTAGCCAGCAAGACCTGATGGGTTTGCAACAGAGTCACTTAATGAGGGCTCATCTGTCCCTCCTCACCTAATGAGGGCTCTTCCATATCTCCTCACCTAATGAGATCACATCTGTCCCTCCCCGAGTCCTTCAAGGTGTCCCTTGCAAGAACGTGGCCGGTGGCTTTAGGACACGTTTGTCCACCACTGCCAGGGGGAACTTACACGCTCTGCTGGCAGCCACTCTGCCAACCCAAACCGAAAACCGAAAAACCAAACCTGAACAAAAAGCTCTGAGCGATCACAAGGAAAAATGGAAAGAGGCGCCTTTCTTACCCTCAGAGGGGTCCGTTGGGATCTCCTTGTTCGGTGCTGCACGATTCCCGGCCAACTCACCAAAATTAAGGGTTCAGCGAATGTCGGAGGAAGAGACCACCAAGAGACCGCGGATCATGCAACAGCAAAAAGCATTTATTGAGTTCCAATCCATCATGCTGGGGCTCCGTGCTCACTCAAGAAGGGAGAGCAGCCCAGAGCCACAAGCAGGAGTTGAGCAGTGCTTAAGTACACTTTTTGGGGAGGGCGGGACTTTACATACATCACAGTCTCTTTTAAAAAATCATCATACACCACGGGAAAATCAAACAACAATTCCAAAGATGATTAGCTCATTCTTTGGTGGGAACAGGTCTGGCAGGAGTGATAGGTCAGTTCTAAAGTGGGGTACACATTGAAACTGATTGGTTTAGGCCCTGTGATGCCTATGTGCCAGGCCACAAAGGGTACTAGGTTATTAAACAATCAGGCAGTCAGGGGAAAATTTACTGGGCAGTCCGGCAATTGTCCTACAAGCTACAGGAATTTCAGGTTTTGTGTATAGCATAGGAACGTAACAATACCTGGTCCTTTACATTTTAACTCAGACCTTGCAGCTTAGAAACTTTGCAACACCCAGTCTTTTAAACTTTAAATTTTACACATTAATTTCAATTTCTTTTACACTTACAGATTACTTCTGGTTCACAACAAGGGTGTCAAAGCCACCCTGACTTTAGGCAAATGAGGGACAAGGGAGCTTATTTTGGACACTGTTTTTGGCTGTGCCCCTCATGGCAACCTCCAGCCAGATGTTATGATGAGTGTCTTTATGGAAGATGAGTGCCATGTAGGAGTCTTGTGGTTTTAATTGTGGTCATTTGTGTGGCGGTTGAAAGAGATGACTGGGTTCACATGGGCTTGAACTCTGCTGTGATTCCTCTTAGAGACTGAGTTCTGGAACTGACCTCAGAAAAGTATTGCCATGAATTGTGTTGGGATAACAGGAGGCCACGCATGAGCATCGCCCTTGGAAACTGAGATATAGGCCCAAGATGGCTTTCCACAGAGCACTGAGAATCTCAGCCAGGATATCACATTATTTTTTTGTGAAAGACTTGGCAGCCATAATTGAGAGTCAAAACACATATGAACCTCACATTCAAGACCTCAATGGGCCTGGCTTCATGTGACCTTTTGACCACTCTTTGGGAAGCCTTGCCTTAAAGAGTTCTGCAGAGCTTTCATTGAAATCAGCTTCCTCACCATGTAATGGTTCCTGAATGAATTGATACCCACAGTGCCTCCAACTTCATCCTTGAAAAATGGCTAGATAAATACCATGAATTTTTTTGAAATTTTCATGACCAGGTGGCCCTGGAGAACCTTTGGATGTTCTATTGCTGATCATGAGTGTACCAGACAGTGCCTTGATTGACTGGGTTTCATGAAAATGTTGTAGAACAGAGATGCTAGTGAGTTGGAGCCTCCTGAGTAGTGGGTGTAGAGCAGTGGACTATAGGTTTCTGAATAAATACCTGTGGTTTTACCACGTGGATCTGCCATTGGCTTCAAAAGACTTGTGACTGACATGGTGCAGGCCACAGATCCTTATATGTATAGGCATCTTGTTATATTGAGAGGTTTGAGGGCAATGTTCAGAATCCGGTTGCTATAGTCAAGGGGGAAAGCTATGTGGGATAGACCCCTGTTTTGAACATTCTCCTGGAGACCCTGACCAACCACACGTGACAGAACTCCCTCCAGCACTGTGTCCTTGTTGAACTACTTGTATTTCATTAAGCCAATACCAAACTCCCAGTGCCACAGTAAGAAACACCACGAAAATGGAGGATGATGACCAAATGGTTTCACAGACCACAAGGGGAGACACTTAACTACCAGTGACCACAGTTTACCTACAAAGGGAGAATTCAGAACTCCTTCCTCATGTTCATTAGAAAATAAGGAACCATTTTCTCCAGGTCACATAGATGCAGATCCAGATTTGATGGTGTCACTACAAAAGAAGCTAAATCTTCTGACAACTACATATATTTCATGTGCCCAACCTCAGAGGAAGTTTCTCAAGAAGTCTTTAGGCCAGCAGAGCTCCATGTTTGTGCAGTTTTTAACCTCTCCCTTACTTTTGGAAACTGTTCTAACACATCGAATATTGTGAACTCCTGAGCATTTTCAGTTCCACATATGTAATCACAGGTTTTCGAACTCCTCACCACTAATTGGGTCTCACTTGGAGTGAAGTTAATGTCAAGGAATTGTTCTGGATGACAGTGGCAAGATTTTTGTGTAGCACATACTTGCATACACATTAGATTCATTTTCCTATTTTCCATTTTAAATACTGATCCCTGACACTAACACATACCCGACTAGAATCTGAAAACTAATCCTAATATGATGGATAAAAAGAAACCTAACCGAAAAGAAATACAGGCCTTCCATAGGAGGCATGGTGTATACTTTGATTTGCCTTCTGCTTAATCAAGGGTATGTGTTATAAATCTTGTCAAATTTTCTTTGTAATATTTCTCCATGAGATATATATATATATATATTTTTTTTTTCTCAAAAAATGAAACATATGTGTATTATTAAACACTCCCTAAATTCATTCATGTTCCTGTATGTGGATTTATTATCAACTTTTCACAAGATTATTCTCAGAAATATTCAACCACCTGAAATACATATTTCTTTCCTAGTACTGAAAACTAACTTCAATGAATGGTGCTTACAAATCCTAATATTTCTACAGTAACTGACCCAGTTTAACATCAATGCAAGTAGATTCCTATGGGACATGATGTGTATTTTGAAGTTCATTTTTATTCAACACTGGCACATTACTATTTCTTCAGTTTATGGAAATCATAGGATATATCTTACATCCACAAGTACACAAATTTATAGACATTTGGCTCAATTTCAATCACTTTCTCCTTGAGAACACATATATTACTCCATGTTTCTTTATGGTCTATTCACTAGACTTCTTTCTAAACACATTGTTTTCGATTCCATAATCATTTTTGAAGCAAAACTCACACTCTTCATGATAAACCGTAACCCTAATATTACCATTAGATATATAACTGGTTGGAATGAATGTATGTATATCAATATAAGATTTGCTATATATTTTCAGATATCAATTCAATCCATTATTTAAAGTTGGAAATAGTTATATAATTTATTCACAATTTTGTCTATTCATGCATCATCTCTAGATTCATCAACACAGGTTACAACAATTTGTATCCTCAGTACTAATTTATAAGTTTTCAAAATTTTGCTCCCCAAAATGTTGGAAGAAATACTCATGTCACCTGATGTACATATACATTTTATCACAGTAATATAATGGACACAGTATTGATAAATAAGAATGATACCCTTTTACTTAAATATGTTTATTTGATTTTCACTGTAAGATGTTAATTCTGGAAGACTTGAGAATTAAGAAAGATTTTGTCTATATTATTTCAAACAGGCTAATCAAAGTACTTTTAAATATATATATATATATATATATATATATATATATATATATACATATATATATATATATATATAACATATGTAATACATATGCATGAATATAGATAATATGTATAATTAATGTATTGTAATATATCTATCAGGTGATTATAATTTTTAAATTTTCTCAAGAAAAAAGAATGACTATAAAAAACTGTCTTAAATGTAAATTTCATAGCATACTACTGTTTGTAATGACATGAGAGAAAAATACATATGGAGGGATAATGAAAAAGGAAGAGAAAGAAGGAAGAAAATGAGGAAGAAAGTGAGAAAAGAAGAGGGAGAGGAGTGTTTGATGATAAGATAAAAGTGGAGGGGCTGGGTTTGTGGCTCAGTGGTATCATGCTTGTCTACCATTTGTGAGGCACTGGGTTATATTCTCAGCACCAGATACAAATAAATAAAATGAAGGTCTATCACAAACTGAAAAAATAAAAAATAAAAAACTAGAAATATTACCATAATTCCAAGGTTTTATGAATGTTAAATTAAAAAAATGTTATATAGCCTTATGTAATTTCTACACTCCCCAAAGTAGTCATTTAATGTTAGATAATTAATGCTATAACTGAAAATCCATTGCTCTTCCCTCTACCTTCTGTGGCATGCTAGTGCTAAAATAAATTGTATTATAACACCAAAAAAAATTCTAATATTTCTACAGTAACTGACCCAGATTAACATCAATGCAAGAATATTCCTATGGGATATAATGTGTATTTTGACGTTCATTTTTATTCAACACTGGTATATTACTATTTCTCCAGTTTATGCACATAATAGGATGCATATTTCATCCACAATTTAGATAATTTATACGCATTTTTTTACTTTCAATCACTTCCTGCTACAGAATACATGTATTCCTCCATGTTTCTTGACTGCTCTTTTCATGAGACTTTTTTCCAAACACATTATTTTCGATTTCTGTTATCACATTTGAAGCAAAACTCACACACCCGTCATGATAAACCATAACCCTAATATTACCATTACATGTATAAGTGGTGGGAAAGAATGATTGTATATCAATATAAGATTTCTTACTTAGTTAAAGGTATCCATTCAATCCATTATTTAAAGTGGAACCAGTTATATTATTTGGTCACAGTATGGTCTATTCATGCATTACCTCTATATTGATAGACACAGGGTACACCTCTTTGTACACCCAATACTAATTTATACGTCTTCAAAATATTGCTCCCAGAAATGGTGGAAGAAATACTCATGTCAACTGATTCTACATATGCATGTTATCATAGTAATATTCAGGACACAAAATGCAAAAGTCACACGTATGATTGTACCAAAGCCTAAAAGGGAACTGAACATGGATTACTAAAAACATCCATGTCCAGGTTGCCTAATGCTCTCAAATGTCAATCCTATTGGTGACTACATATTTGTTTCTTCCTAAGATTATATATTCAATCTCAAAACTGTTGAAAATGTCTATTTTTTTTTTACTCACTTTATACTTTGCCTGATTTCCTAATGTCTCTATTGATATCTGCTTTCCTACATATTTTCCCCAGTTCAACATTGTGACTGACCCTTCAAATGTGCTGACATTGACATTCACTCTCTAACCGAAACCCTATTGCTAATGAACTTTGGTCCAAATCCTATACTCACTCTTCTTCCAAAGCATACTGACTATCTTCCTGATTCTATCGACTATCCCTTTTTGAGTGGATGTTCTCTTCTACATTCAATCATCTAAGGTACAATGTCATATGCCATTGTTTATCGATTTATCTGAGATATGTATGCAGAACGTAATTCAATGCTATGTATCCCAATCAATTTCCCAATGCACTTCTGAGCTTCAAATCTTACTTAGATTTCTGTTTTTATACTTATATTTCACCTATATATCCATGTTAAGTAAAATGAATATTTTTGGATCTGTAGATGATATATATTTTATCATGAATTTTCTACTCACCTGATATACATATATATTTATCTCAGTAATATTCCATACACAAAATACAAGGGTCACACTTATGATTGTACCAAAGCCTAAATTGAATGTGACCATGTATTACTAACATCATCCATGTCCTTGTTCCCTAACACTCTCAAATATCATTGCTATTGGTGACTACATATTTGTTTCTTCCTAACATTATATATTCAACCTCAACCCTGTTAAAAATGTATTTTCCTATCACACACTTTGAACTTTGCCTGATTTCCTAATGTCTCTATTGATAAATGCTTTCCTACACCTTTTCTCCAGTTCATCATTGTGAATGACTCTTCACATGTGCTGACATTGACATTCACTCTCTCACTGAATCCCTATTGCTAAAGAACTTTTGGTCCAAATGCTTTACTCAGTCTTCTTTTGAAACCTACCAACTATCTTTTTTATCCTACCAACTATCCCAGTTTGAGTGGATGTTCTCTTCTATATTCAATGATCCAATGTACAAGGTCCTATTACCATGATTATCTATTTAACTGAAACATCTGTGCAGAATGTAATTCAAAGCTATGTATACCAATCAAGTGCCCAATGACCTTCTGGGCTTCCAATCGTTCCTAGATTTCTGTTTTCATACTTATATTTCACCTCTATAGTCTTATAAATATCGCAGGTTCCCAATAACATTATTCATACAGCAGAACAATTCCTAACCCAAATCGAACATGTTATTAACCCTAACCATACACTGTTCCCTCAATCTAACTTTACAGAAGAGCAGGGAAAGAGTTGGTCTTACAATACAGGAATTTAGGGGATCTTCCACATGCTGAGAACCTCAAACGTCCATGCAGAAATGATCCCTGTAGAAGATGTAGGCAGCTATGAAAGACCTGAGAGAGTAAGAGTCACCTTCCATGGCCAACGACCTGGTCAGGATGAAGGGATGTGTCTGAATCTGCCTCTCTCTTCTTAGTGTAGAGAAGATGGACCAAAACAGGCCAGTGTGGAGAGCTGTTCTGAAGTGCCTATGGATGATATACCATTCTAACTTGTGAAAGTGTCACAGGAACTAGGGGCAGCCTCCATCTAATGGGGCCTTTGGAAGCAACTATTAGGACAATGTGTTTGCCAAGGCAGTGACCTCATTCAGTTTCTGAAGGAAGTGACCTCACGTCATTTCCTTGGTGTTCGAAATCTCTGAACATGTGGTACAGGAAGCCAGGCACCCAGAGCCAGTCCCAGTCCCAGTCCCAGTGATCTCACTTGTTTGGATTTACCAAGGACAGAGTCAGTCTTTCTTGGTACCTACTGATGTGAGGATGGCCAAATGCGAGTAAAGCTCTGAAGAGGGCCCTTTCCTGAGAAACCAGGTTGTGGCTCACCACTGGCTCCTGTCAACATCACAGAGTTGGACAAGGAGAACAGATCTGAGACAGAACAGGCCATTTCATGGAAACATAGTATGGCCCATCAGTCAGAGGACACTCCGGATAGTCACAGACCTACTTGGGGGAAGGAAGTGCATTTGTGGGTGAGGATGTGGGTTTGTGGTTTTGTCTCATGTTCTGAGAATAGGTAAGAAAGGCAGTTTGTTTGGTTTGGAGTTAATTGATTCTAGTAAGTTGTTTGAAAAGGCAAGTGTTTCTAGGTCTGTGTATCCCACTGTGTCCGTGGTTGTAGACATTAGAAAAGAGAATGCTTCAATGGATGTGTCCTGTCTAGTAGAAAGCTTCCCCGGATTCATACTTCCCATTTATGAATGTACTGTGGCTTGCATTATCGATGGGCAACCCCTGATATCTTCCTAAGTTCCTGTTTTCTTTCTGATTTCTGGCCACTTTCCAGAATAGGCTCATGGTTTTGTGTCCAAGATGTGTACCACCACCAAGCTCTGTGACATGGCCATGTACTGGATAGCTGAAGGGAATGGCAAGCATCTCAGAAAACTTAGATATCAGTGTGATCAGGAAAGTCTCAGTGGAGAAATACTGCTTTGGTACCTATTGTTCTGTTGCCCTCAATATCAGGAAGTTTTTGCCTCTGTCCACCCCTTTGGGAAGCCTAAAGAAAACAGTTTTCAAATGGAAATCAATGGGGATCACCTGTGACTCTTTGCTTAATTGCATTGGAAAGGGATATGTCTGAATCAGGCTCTAGGTCCTGTGTTAGGCTTTGGCTTAGATTCTCAGCACATGATGGATGTAAAGAAAATCCCATGTTTGCATCCAAAACTAAATTGGCCAAAAGAGCAGTCATTATGGAAGAAGTCTCTCGCCTTCCCCTGTAAGGTTCCTTACCTCCTTCAAGTGAGAATAGGAACCTTTGGATCAAATGAGTTCTTCAAAGCCCTTTAGAGGCTATCCCATAGGTGCTTGGGTTTTCTCCAGAATCCAAATCACATAAAGAATCTATACCTGACAGTCAGTAGGCCTCAAAATGAAGGAGCAAAGCAATATTAACAGCAGGCCTATTTGCTCACTCCTGGTTCCCCGGACGAATGTCCAGGCCACCCTGACTTTAGGCAAATGAGGGGCAATGGAGGTTATTTTGGACACTGTCTTGGGCTGTGCCCCTCATGGAAACCTCAAGCCAGAGGTAATGATGAGTGTCCATATGGAAGAAGATGAGGGCCATGTGGGAGTGTTTTGGTTTTAATTGTGGTCATGTGTGGGCGTTGGAAGGGATGACTGGGTCCACCTTGGCTTGAACTCTGTTGTGATTCCCCTTAGAGACTGAGTTGTGGACCTCACCTCAGAGAAGTATTGCCATGAATGGTGTTGGGATTTTAGGAGGATTCACATGAGAGTCACCCTTGGAAAATGAGATCTAGGCCCAGGGTGGCTGTTCACAGAGCACTGGGAATCTCAGCCAGGTTACCACATGATTTTATTCTGAAAGACTTGGCAGCCATATATGAGAGTCAAAACACACATGGATGTCACAATGTAGATCCTAATGGGCCTGGATTCATGTGATCATTTGGCCACTGTTTGGGAAGCCTTGCCTGTGAGACTTCTCCAGAGATTTCATTGAAATGAGCTTCCTAACCATGTAATAGTTCCAGAATGAAATGAAACACACAGTGCCTCCAACTTCAACCTTGAAAAATGGCTAGATAAATACCAAGAAATTTTGAAACTTCCCATGACCAGGTGGCACTGGAGAATCTTTGGATATCCTGTGGCTGATCATGAGATTACAAGACAGTGCTTTGATTGACTGGTTTTCATGAAAATGGTTCAGAACAGAGATACCAGGAAGTTGGAGCCTGCTGAGGAGTGGGCCTACAGCAGTGGTGGGCAGGTGTGTAATAAAACAACTGTGGTGGGGCCATGTGGATCTTCTATTGGCTTCCAAATGGCTTGTGACTGACATGGTGCAGCCAGCAGACCCTTGTATGTAAAGGCATCTTGTCATATGGACAGGATTCAGGGCAATGTTTAGAATCAGGTTGCTATGGTCAAGGGGGAAAGTCATGTGGGATATAAGCCTGGTTGGTGCATTCTCCTGCATACCCTGACCTACCAAAAGTGACTGAACTCACTCACACACCGGGTAACTGTTGAATTCTTTGTATATCATGAAGCAAATACCAAAATCCCAGTGCAGCAGCAAGAAACACCACGAAAAGTGGAGGATGACCAAATGGCCTCACAGTCCACATGTGGATACACTTATCCCCCAGTTGCCACAGTTTACCTACAAAAGAGAATTCAGCACTGCTGCCACATATTCAGTGGAAAATAAGAAACCATGTCCTCCAGGTAACATAGATGCAGACACAGCTTTGATTGTCTCACTACAATGGAAGCTAAATCTCCCGACAACAACGTATATTTCAAGTGCCCAAACTCAGAGTCAGTTTCTCAAGAAGGATTTAGGGAACAAGAGCTCCATGTTTGTGGACTGTTTTCCCTGTCCCTTACTTTTGAAATCTCCTCTACCGTCTTCAAGGTTGTGAACTCCTGAGCACATTCCATTCCAGATATTTATTCACAGATTTTCTAACTCTTCTCCTCTAATTGTGCCTTAGTCTCGGTGATTGTAATGTCAAGGCATCCCTTTCTCTGTAGCCTATTCAGCACATATATTTTTACATGCAATTATAGAATCTTACCTGATACCACACGTACAATCTTGTGAGGTGACTGACTTGGCAGATACAAATTGTAAGAGATCACTCCTCCTAAACGCTGTTGGAACTGAAAATTCAATCTATGAGTGAGCTTCCTTGTTGAACAACATTATACATAAATCTATATTCAATAAAATAAATAAATTTGGATCTGTAGATGACATATATTTCATGGTGAATTTCAATTGGAATATATTATGCTATTTTTAATGTCTGTGTGTTTGTGTATGTGTATATATATATATATATATATATATATATATATATATATATATATATATATATACACACACTCTCCAGATTTTTCAAAATATGAAATATATATCTTGTTATACACTCCCTAAACTCATTCATATTCAAGTATGTATATTTATAATCAAAATTTCACGAGAGTATTCTCAAAATTATTCATTCACCTGAAATACATATTTGTTTCCTAGTACTGAAAACTATCTTCAGTGAATGGTGCATACAAATCCTAATATTTCCACAGTAACTGAACCATTTTAACATCAATGCAAGTAGATTCCTATGGGACATGTTGTGCATTTTGACATTTATTTTATTCAACACTGGTACATTACTATTTCTTCAGTTTATGCTCATCATAGCAAATTTATTTCATCCAAAACTTTGCAAATTTATAGGCATTTTGTTCACTTTCAATCACTTTATTCTACAGAACACGTGTGTTCCTCCATGTTTTTGATGGGTCTTTTCATGAGACTTCTTTCCAAAAACATTATTTTCGATTTCCATGATCACTTTTGAAGCAAAACTCAAAGACACTTCGTGATAAACCATAACCCTAATATTACCATTAGATGAATTGCTGGTTGGAATGAATGATGGTATATCGATATAAGATTTTTTATATATTTTCAGATATCAATTCAATCTATTATTTAAAGTGGGACCAGTTATATTATTTATTCACAATGTGGTCAATTCATGCACTATCTCTATATTCATAGACACAGTGTATACCTCTTTGTACCACCAATACTAATTTATAGGACTTCAAAATATTGCTCCCAGAAATGCTGGAAGAAATACTCATGTCACATATACATTTTATCACAGTAATATTCTGGACACAAAATGCAAAGGTCACACTTATGATTGTACCAAAGCCTAAAAGGAAAGTGAACAGGGATTACTAAAAACATCCATGTCCACATTGCCTAATACTCTCAAATGTCAATCCTATTGGTGACTACATATTTGTTTCTTCCTAAGATTATATAGTCAAACTCAACCCTGTTCAAAATGTCTAATCCTATCACTCACTTTATACTTTCCCTGATTTTGTAATGTCTCTGTTATTATCTGATTTCCTACATATTTTCCAAAGTTCATCGTTGTGACTGAATCTTCATATGTGCTGACATTTACCTTCACCCTCTAACAGAAACCCTATTGCTAAAGAAGTTTTTTTTTCCAAATCCTATACTCACTCTCCTTCCAAAACCTACCAACTATCTTCCTAATCTTACCTACTATCCCATTTTGACTCGATGTTCTCTTCCACATTCAATCATCCAATGTACAAGGTCCTATGCCAAAGTACATGGATTTATCTGAGACATCTGTGCAGAAAGTAAGTCAACACTAAGTATCCCAATGAAGGGCCCAATGCCCTTCAGGGCTTCAAATCTTAGATTTCTGTTTTCATACATATATTTCACCTACATATTCTTATAAATATTGTAGGTTCCCAATAACATTATTCATCCAGCAGAATAGTTCCTAACACAGAGATTGAACATGTTATTAACCCTAACCATACACTCTTCCCTCAATCTAACTTTACAGAAGAGCAGGGACAGAGTTGGTCTTACAAGACAGAAATTAAGGGATCTTTCACCTGCTGAGAACCTCAAAGGTCATTAAAGAAATGATCCCTGGAGAAGATGTAGGCAGCTATTAAGGACCTCAGAGAGCAAAAGTCATCTTCCATGGCAAACAACCTGGTCAGGATGAAGGGTTGTGTCGGAATCAGCCTCTCTCTTCTTAATGTAAAGAAGATGCAGCAAACCAGGCCTGTGTGGAGAGCTGTTCCTGGGTGCCTATGGTTGTATACCATTCTAACTTGTGAAAAATGTCAGAGTAAGTAGGTGCAGCCTCCATCTCATGGGACCCTTGGAAGCAACTGTTAGGACAAAGTGGTTGCCAAGGTAGGGACCTCATTCAGTTCCTGAAGGAAGTGACCTCACCTCACTTCCTTGGTGATGGCATTCTCTGAACTTGGGATCCAGGTAGCCAGGCATCCAGAGCCAGTCCCAGTCCCAGTCCCAGTGGTCAAAATTTTTCGGATTTACCAAAGACAGAGTCAGTCTTTCTTGGTACCTACTTATGTGAGGATGGCCAAATGCCAGGAAGGTCTGAAGAGGGGCCTTTCCTGAGAAAGCAGATAGTGGCTCACCACTGGCTCCTTACAGCTTCACAAAGTTTGCCACAGAGACTAGATCTGAGACAGGACAGCCCATTATGAGGGAATTTATTATGGCCCACTATCAAACGACACTCCATATTGTCACAGACGTACTTGGGGGTCTGTGTGGGTGTGGGTGTGGGTATTTGTTTGTGGTTTTGTCTCATGTTCTGAGAATAGGTAAGAAAGTCGGTTTGTTTGGTTTGGTGTGAACCGATTCTAGTAAGTCGTTTGACAAGGCTAGTCTTTCTATGTCTGTGTATCCCACTGTGTCCATGGTTGTAGACAATAGAAAAGAGAATGCATAAATACATGTGTCCTTTCTAGTACAAATCTTCCCAGCATTCATTCTGCCCAATTTATGAATGGTCTGCGGCTTGCCTAATGGATGGGCAACACCTAATATCTTCTTAAGTTCCTGTTCTCTACCTGAATTATGGGCAATCTCCAGAATACGCTCATGGTATTGTGTCCAAGATATGTACCACCTCCACGCTCTGTGATACGGCCATGCACTAGAGAGCTGAAGGAAATGATGAGCATCTCAGAAAACTCAGATATCAGTGTGACCAGGAAAGTCTCAGTGGAGAAACCCCGCTTTGGGCCTTTTGCTTACATATCCTTCTGTTGCCCTGAATGTCAGGAAGGTCTTTGCCTCAGGCTACGCCTTTTTGAAGCCTGAAGAAAACAGTTTTCAAATGGAAATGTATGGACATTACCTGTGGCTCTTTCTTAATTGCTTTGGAAAGGGATGTGTCTGAATCAGCCTCTTGGCCCTGTGTGAGGCTGTGGCTTAGATTCTCAGCATCTGATGGATCTAAAGAAAAATCCCATGTGTGCATCCAAATCAAAAAGCCAAAAGAGCAGTAATTTTGGACGAAGTCTCTCACCTTCCTCTGTAAGGTTTCTGACTTCCATCATTGAGAATATAGATCCTTTGCGTCAAATGAGTTCTTCAAAGCCCTGCAGACACTAGACCATAGGTTCTTGGGTTTTCTCATGACTCCAATTAACATAAAGAATCTAAACCCCACAGTCAGTAGGCCTCAAAATCGAGAATAAGAGCAATATTAACGGCAGGCCTCTTTGAACACTCCTGGTTCACAGGAAGGATGTCCCAGCCACACTGACTTTAGGCAAATGGATGCAAGGGAGCTTATTTTGGACACTGTCTTGGGCTGTGCCCCTCATGGAAACCTCCAGCCAGAGGTTATGATGAGTGTCTATATGGAAGAAAATGAGGGCCATGTGGGAGTGTCTTGACTTTAATTGCGGTCATTTGTGTGGCGCTTGGAATAGATGACTCTGTCCACCTGGGCTTGAACACTGGTGTGATTCTCCTTAGAGACTGAGTTCTGGAACTTACCTCAAAGAAGTATTGCCTTGTATTGTGTTGGGATTTTAGGAGGCCACACATGAGAGTCGCCCTTGGAAAGTGACATCTGGGCCCAGGTTGGCTTTCCACAGAGCACTGGGAATCTCGGGAAGGATATCACATGATTTTATTCTTAAAGACTTGGCAGCCATAGTTGCAAGTTAAAACACACATGGACCTCAAATTTTAGACCTCAGTAGGTCTGGCTTCATGGGACCTTTTTGGCCTGTCTTTGGGAAGCCTTGCGTGTGATAGTTCTCCAGAGCTTTCAATGAAATGAGCTTCCTCTCCATTTAATCGTTCCTGAATGAATTGAAACCCACAGTGCCTCCAAGTTCACCCTTGAAAAATGGCTAGATAAACACCTTTAAATTTTTGACATTCCCATGACCAGGTGGCCATGGAGAACCTTTGGATGTCCTATTGATGACCGTCAGTGTTCCAGACAGTGCCTTGATTGACTGGATTTCATGAAAATGGTGTAGAACAGAGATGCCAGTAATTTGGAGCCTGCTGAGTAGTCGGCCTAGAGCAGTGGTGTGCAGGTGTGTGTTAAAACATCTGTGGTCGGGTCATCTGCTTCTGCCCTTCGCTTCCAAATGGTTTGTGACTGACATGCTACAAGCCACAGACCCTTGTATGTAAAGGCATCTTGTTATATGGAGAGGATTCAGGGCAATGTTTACAATCAGATTGGTATGGTCAAGGGGGCAAGCTATGTGGGATAGAAGCCTTGTTGGTGCATTCTCCTGCAGACCCTTACCCACCACACGTGACAGAACTCCCTCCATCACTGTGTCCCAGTTGAACTTCTTGTATTTCGTGAAGCAAATATCAAACTCCCAGTGCAGCTGCAAGAAACACCACAAAAATTGGAGGATGACCAATGGCTTCACATTCCACACTGGGAGACACTTAGCCACCAGTGGCCACAGTTTACCTACAAAGAGAGAATTCAGCACTGCTGCCTCATGTTCATTGGAAAATAAGAAACAATGTCCTCTAGGTCACATAGATTCTGACCCAGCTTTGATCGTCTCATTACAAAGGAAGCTAAAGCTCCTAAAAACAACCTCAGATGAAGTTTCTCAAGAAATCTTTAGGCCAGCAGAGCTCCATGTTTGTGGAGTTTTTACCCTGTCCCTTACTTTTGGAAACTCCTATACCACCTCCAAGGTTGTGAACTCCTGAGCATTTTCTATTCCAGATGTTTATTCACAGATTTTCTAACTCTTCTCCTCTAATTGTGTCTTACTTGGGATGAAGGTAATGTCAAGGCATTGTTTTGAATACACATTGGATTCTTTTTCCAATTTTCCATTCGAAATACTGAATCCCTGACTGTCAGGGGTAGAAGGAATTCACCTTAAAGAATAGCCTGACACTTACAAGAAACAGCCCCCATGGAGACATCCTGTCTGGGAGACATCCTGTAGCCAACTGTGTCCCTGAGACATCCTGTTGCCATCTGTCTTCCTGAAACATCCTGAGTTTATCTCACCTTGTGAAGACATCCAGAAACTTCGGATAAGAGAGCTTTCCCATCTCCAGCATATAAATGCCCCTGTGTGAAAAATAAAAGTTTGCAGCTTGATCAGAACTCCTGTCATGCTGTCATCTCTCGTGTCTCTTGTCCCTTCATTCCTCCGCATCTAGGTTCGCTGCCCCTGTTGATGTGTCTTTCCAGCAGGGACTACTGGCACCCACTGACTGGGGCTCGAGCCTTTGACTCATTGGGAACCCCGTCCTCCTGGAAGACTTCATCAAGTGGAGCTTGGGATTGCCTCAGCAGACACCACCAAGAGACAGATCCAGGAGGAGAGTGGGGATGACGCACGGTGAGTGACCCACCATGGGACAAGCAGTTTCGCCACATGATTTGTTTTTGTCAGGCCTCAAGGAGTCCTTCAAGACATGGGGGTGTGTGTTAAGAAAAAGGACTTAAATTTTTTTACTAATACATAGGAGAATTGTGTCCATGGTTTCACCTTGAAGTGACCATTGATGGTAAAAGATGGCTTAGAGTAAGAGACTGTTTAAAACATTATTATTAAACCTTTGGCCCAGAAAAAGTGCCAGTTCCCACATTTTCTTACTGGAACTTAATTAATGAAATTCTTAAAAGTTCACCCTTTGACAATGGTACCTTACAACTTGTCAGGATTGGAGAAGAGACTATGCAAAACACCTCTCGTCTCCCCAAGGCATGCCCATCAGTTAGTATAGACATTGACCCTTCTCAGTCTCCCCAGGACCCTGGGAACCTTCCTGGTCCCCCTCAAAATACCACCCTAATGAATAAGGCTCTAATGGTTACCAGACGCCTTTATCGAGTTTTAAATCCCAGAGACACATTGACCCCTGGGACGGAGGCTACCTTGGAGAAGGAAGCAGCAAGCTACCATTCAGAAGATGCGCCACCTCTCAGGACCCTACCACAGCCTATAGGACTTACACATCTACCTACCTCCTATATCCCTCCTGCCTTTTGTCCTCCAGCCCTTCAGGAGGAAAATGCCACCCAGATATTTTTTTCCCCACTTCCCTTGCCTAGCCTGGCTCCCTTGTGAGAGTCTCTCCAACATAGACGGGAACAGATCAAACTTTTAAAAAAATTAAGATCCCTTGACTCTGAGCTCTGTTCATTAGCCTTAGGCATGGAGTCAATGAAAGCTGGCCCACGGTGGTCTAATACAAAGGCTAAGCCACTCCATCAGCCTGTTCTCGCCTTCCCAGTCACCCGCAGTCAGATAGATATGCCTGCAAAGGCTGAGGTCAAAGACTTAGAGGAGGATCAAGAGGAGGAAGCGGGGGAAATGGATCAAGGAGATCAGGACTCAGAGGATGAAGAGTTCACCCCTAGGCAGGAAGGAACCCAGAGTGTCTACAAAAAATTAAGCCTGCGTTTTCTTGAAAAACATAAAAAGACTTGTGCTTACAATGGCCCCACTGTGCCCTACACGTTGACTTTATTAGAAAGCCACAGCACACAATGGCTTACTCCCAATGATTGGAAATTTTTAGACCGAGCTACCCTCAGTGCTGGAGATTTCCTGTTATGGAATGCAGATTTCAAGGAGCACTGTCAGGAAACTGCTCAAAAAAAATTAACTAAGGCCTCCTATAAATCCTGAACTTATTTTAAGCTAGTGGGCTATGAGCCATTTGACACTAAAACTAAATAGGCACGTTTCCCTGCTGGACTTTTGGTGCAGATTCAGATGGCTGGCTTACATGCTTGGAGATGCCTCCCTCAAACGGGCTCGGCTACCACTTCTTTGGCAAAAATTTGACAAGGACCCAACGACCCTTATAGAAACTTTGTTCCCCGGCTTAACCTAGCTGCAGATTGCTTGCTTGGACCAAGCGAAAGCGAAAGAACTTTTGTAAAACATCTTGCCTTTGAAAACGCCAACCAGGCATGTCAGGATGTTCTTCGACCACATAAGGAAAAAGGGAAACTTTCTGACTTTATTAGACTCTGTGCAGGGGTGGGTGCAGCCCATGCCATGGGTCTCGCCCTATGTGCCCCCTTTACCAAGGCCTTTCACAATCCTGGCTCATGTTCTTGCTTTACTTGTAAACAACCTGGCCATTTTGCACGCAAGTGTCCGAAAGGCAAACAAAGCCTAGGAATATCGTCTCCTCAAACTGGGGCTAAATCGCCCTCAGCTACCCTTTGTTCTAGATGTGGTAAATGTCATCACTGGGCCAGTAAGTGTAGATCTAAGACAAATGGCCTCAGACAGTCTATTTCTTCCTGCTTCTCAGGAAACTCCCTGCGGGGCCAGCCCCTGGCCACGACCTCCCCCAGGACAAAACCAGGGGCAATAAGGTTTGTTCCCTCCCAAACACAAAACCTACCACAAAATTCTTCCCCACAATTGCCTCCCTCCAAGTAGCCACCCCAGGCAGCGCAGGATTGGACCTCTGTGCTACCACCGATACAATGTTAGACTCAATGCAAGGGCACCAGATAATACCCCCTAGAATTATGGGTCCCCCTTCATCTCATACGAGTGCCCTTATTCTTGGAAGAGGCTCTGCTACGTTAAATGGTGTTCAGGTCTTCCCTGGCATTAATGATAATGATTTCACTGGAGAAATAAAAATACTGGCAACAGCTATTAATGGAGTTCCGGCCATCCCAGCAGGAACAAGAATTGCACAATTAACATTCCTTCCCTTGGATTCAGGAGGCACTTCCACTGCCCAAACCTACAACAGGGGACAGCCTCCCTCGGCTCCTCTGATGTATATTGGGTTCAGCCCATTTCTCACAATAGACCCACCCTTACCTTACTTATTGAAGGAAAGGAATTCCAAGGAATTCTAGATACTGGAGCTGATGCCACAATTATTTCTCACAAATACTGGCCATCGGGTTGGCCCATCACCCCATCCTTGAATGATCTAAAAGGGTTAAGAGTCAAAAAATTTCCATGTCAGTTCTAGGGCTTTTAGCTGGACTGATAAAGAGGGTAATAAGGTGACTGTCACTCTTTTCATTGTTCCTGACCTCCCTGTTAACCTAAGGGGCCGAGATATTTTGAGTCAAATGGAAGTTATTCTTGCCAGTCCCAATTCCATGGTGACTCATCAAATGCTTTGTATGAATTTTGTCCCTGGTACAGGCCTTGTGAGACTGAGACAAGGACTGGTGGGGACTATAAAACCCATAAAAAAAACAAATACATATGGACTTGGGTATTCTGATTTTTAGTGTCGGTTCCTGACCCTCCTGTACCCCATGCAGATAAAATTATTTTGGAGACTCAGACTCTTGTGTGGGTGGATCAGTGGCCCCTTACCCCCCAGAAAAATCGGAGGCTGCCTCCATGTTAGTGCAGGAACAGCTGGCAGCCGGCCATGTAGAGCCCTCAACCTCACCATGGAATACTCCTATTGTTATCAAGAAAAAATCAGGCAAGTGGCGTCTTTTACAATATTTGTGTGCCATTAATAAAGTTATGTGCCTGATGGGAGCACTACTGCCTGGAATTTCCACACCAGTGGCTATTCCCAAAAACTATTGTAAAATGGTTATTGACTTAAAAGTTTGCTTTTTTACCATTCCTTTACATCCCGAGGATAGACCCTATTTTGCCTTTAGTCTCCCTTGCATTAATTTCCACAGCCCTATGCAGAGATTTCAATGGAAGGTTCTTCCCCAAGGTATGGCCAACAGCTCTAGTCTTTGCTAAAAATAAGCTGTTCAAGCAGTAGACCCTGTGAGAGAGTGATGACCACAATTTTATGTTTTACATAATATGGATGATTCTTTAATTGCTGCACCTAATTACCATGACATTAATAATTGTTACTTGGACCTTTAGAAAACACTCACTACCTTGAGACTACAGATAGCTCCTGATAAGGTTTAAACACAGGACCCTTATACCTATTTGGGCCTTAAACTTCAAGATAATCAGATCCAAATTCCTAAAATACAACTACGTGTGGACCATCTTCACACCCTTAATGATTCTCAAAAATTACTGGGAGATATTCAATGGCTAAGAACATATTTAAAATTACCCACTTGTGTACTTTTGCCCCTTAATGATATTTTGAGAGGTGATTCCTACCCCTCTTCCCCTCAAAAGCTTACTCCCGAGGCATGACAGGCATTAAACCAAGTCACAGAAGCCATTGCCAAACAGTTTGTTACACAAATTTCTTATAACCTTCCTCTGGTTCTGGTTCTTTTACACGCTCCTCATATACCCTCAGAAAAATTTTGACAGGATATCCATATTTTAAAAATAAAGGCTTCCCCTTGCTTTGGGTCCATTTATCCACCACATCCTCCAAGTTTATTACCGTTTATCTTGCTCAGGTATCTTCTATTATTATTAAAGGTTGTTTGCTTTCTCAACAACATTTTGGCAAAGAACCTGATAATATTTTAATTCCATATACTAATCACCAAACCCAATTTTTACTACAGAGAGGGGATGAATGGGGTATTGCCCAATCAGGCCATTTGGGAACAATTGATAACCATGTCCCCAATGACACCCTTTTACATTTTGTCCAGATACATCCATTCATTTTTCCCAAAATTACTCAAAAGGCTCCCAGTCCTCAAGCCCTTACTGTCTTTACAGAGGGTTCCAGTAATGGCTGTGCGGTCTTTGTTGTAAATAACCAGCCTACCACCTTTGATACTGTCTATCATTAAGCACAGTTTGTGGAATTGTTTGCCATAACACAAGTTTTTATAACATTTTGTGATAATCCTGTTAATATTCATACAGACAGTGCCTACATTGCTCATTCTGTGCCCCTGCTGGAGATTTCACCCGCCATTAAAGCTTCTTCCAATGCGGCCTTTCTGTTTCACCAGCTTCAGCAGCTAATTCAGGCCAAACAACAACCATTTTTCTTAGGACACATCAGGGCACACTCTGATCTTTCCGGTCCTCTAACACAGGTAATGCTTAAGCTGATGCAGCAACTTCTACCATCTTTCCAATTTTTGGTGGCTCCATTCAAAAGGCCATGGAGCTAAACAATCTTCACCAACTAAATTACCAGAGCCTTTGATTACTTTGTAAAATTACCAGGCAACAGGCACGAGAAATAGTAAAAGAATGCCCTGCTTGCGCTCTCTCTCTCCCGATTCAACACTTGGGAGTTAACCCCTGAGGATTACTGCCAAATCAGGTTTGGCAAATGGATGTTACTCATTTTCCTGAATTTGGATAAACCAAATATATACATGTTTCTATCGATACCTTCAGCAGCTTTATTTTTGCATCACCACATTCTGGAGAGGCTACCAAAGATGTCCTTTCTCATCTTGTTTCAGCCTTTTCCATAATGGGTAAACCAATACATATTAAAACAGATAATTGTCCTCCATATACCAGTGCCAATTTTAAACAGTTTTGTGCTACCTTGCAATTTTGTCATACTACTGGAATTCAATACAAACCTCAGGGCCGAGGCATTGTGGAACGTTCCACCTTACCTTAAAGACTTGGCTATCCCGCCTTAAGGCTTCCGCCCTTGTATTTACCACTCACAGGCATTGCCTTAACCATGCATTATTTGCCCTTTTTTTTTCTTACCCTAGACAGTGAAGGCCTTTCGGCTGCAGACAGACACTGGCATCCCTTTTCCAATTCTGATCACCCACCTGTTATATGGCGAAATCCCCTTACAAATAAATGGAAACGCCCAGATCCTGTCCTCATCTGGGAACGAGGCTCAGCTTGTGTTTTGGGCCAAGAGCTAGCAGCCCCAAGATGGTTACCAGAACACCTGGTTAAACAGGTTAATGACTTACCTCAAACCGGGGACGGATGCCCTCCCAATGAGTACAATTTTTCCTCTTTTTCGGATCCATCCAACAATCTGTGTGAGGATCCTGCTTAAGGAACTTATGCTGAACAGGTTTGTGCACGGAGGCCTTGGCCCTCCACCTTCCAACATCATGGAGTACCTTTTTCCCCCCCGCCCCCGTGAATGCAAGGGAGGATCTTGGACTCAGGCTTCCACTAGTTGGACCCAGACTGCTGACTGCATGACTAAGGTGGCTTACCTCCGTGCCGAGGTTGACCATAAACTCAGAGGAGTTCATCAGCCTAAATGGGTATGTGTTAACAAGCCAAAGATTTTTCCCCCTAGTACAAGTAAAGCTCTCCAAAATTGTTCTGCAACCCATACGCATACCCAGGCGATGCATGTCTCTTGTTATGTGTCGGCCTCAATTTGTGTTAACAAGCAGGGAAAATGATTTTTTGAAGCCTCCCTAATTAAAACTCATGAAGCAGGGGGGACCACTATTCATTATACCCCCGTTCTCTTTGACCGGGGAGGAGAAGGCAAATACACCAAGCTACAGTCAGCTGGGTGCCAAGGCACTGTCGGAAAACCTTCCGACTGGCCCATTAAGGCCCCTACAGGGGTCTCTGATGGTAGAGGACCCACTTATTCTGTCAAGCATCCTCAGATAATCAAACTTTTGAAACCCCAAATCCCTGAGCTCACATATCATCCCTTAATGTAGCCAAAATCCCAGTTCCCAGGTTTAGATACCAATACATTAGATATTTTGCAAACTACCTTCTCCTTCCTTAGTAATTCCAACCCCACCCTTGCTGGTAATTGCTGGCTCTGCATGACAACAGGGGCAAGCATTCCTATGGCAGTTCCTATTAATTCTACTATGGACAATGATAATACATGCCAACCCAGATTTCCCTTTAAAAAATAGCCTATAGGCACTTTTACATTATGTCTTTTAGGTGCGATGCAGAATAATACCTATGATATGGATTTTGGAATTACTTCCTTTGGAAATTGCTCAACAGTACAAAACTATTCCTCACCCATCCCATCTCTTTGTCCCCCCAATGGCACAGTTGTTATGTGTGGAGGAAATGTGGCCTTCCCCAGGCTTCCAGCGAATTGGACCAGTGACTGTGTTCTTGCCTTATTACTCCCTGATATAACTATTGTCCCAGGAGACGAACCTCTAGCCTAGACACCTTAGTCAAAAGACAGAGGCGGGTGATACAGGCCTTACCACTTATTGCCAGCCTTGGAATAACAGCTGCTGTGGGCACAGGTACACTGGCTTTGGCACGGCTATACACCCTTACCATCGCATGTCTCAAAAACTTAAAATGATGTACAAACTCTATCAGAAACCATTAAAGATTTGTAGGACCAAATAGACTTCCTGGCAAAAGTGTTCCTTCAAAACAGACGAGGCTTAGATTTGCTGACTGCTAACCAGGGAGATATTTGATTGGCCTTAGGGGAACGATGCTGCTTTTATGCCAATAAATCAGTCATAGTATGCACTAAATTTAAGCAGCTTCAAGAAGATCTAGAAAAGAGATGAAGAGAACTATTTGAAAATTCCCTCTGGACTAAGCTTAATGGATTTCTACCCTACCTTCTTCCCCTATTAGGCCCTTTGTTGGGTTTACGTTTAATGGTGACCATAGGACCCTGCATTATAAACAGTGTGGTACAATTTATTAAAGAACACATTAATATTATGGCCTCTAAGCCCATACAGATCCACTATCATCATCTGGAGATGGAAGACCACGCTGTCAACTTTTAAAAGGATGTTCTACCCTTCTCACAGGCTTATTTCTTAAGTTTACATCCCCACAGATCTCTCTTTCTTACATAAAACTATAAGTAAAAGCTCTGACAAACCATCTTCTGCCCTTGCCATAAGGGTTCGTCTCCATGGGCCCTTCGGCTTGGGGGAAGACGCACCCATGGAGTGAGGACGTTAGGCCATAATATCGGAGGGTGCAGGAAGGAGACTGCAAAAGGATGGATCCACGGATCCCCAAACACAAGACCTCTGAGTGACACGCTCTGGTGCATGGCGGTTGGCATGCTTCCCCTTCAAGGCCATCTCCTCCAAAAACATGCCAAGGCCACCACGAAATCTGCTAGTAAAGATGCTTGCTCGGATCAGGAGATATTCTAAGGCCTCCTAGACAAACAGAGCTTCTAACCCCCCTAAAAACATGGCCGGTAAGGTAGGTCAAATATTTTATATAAGAAAGGGGGAGATGTCAGGACCTAGAAGGAAGTTCTCCTTCAAATAATAGCCTGACACTTACAAGAAACAGGCCCCTGGAAGACATCCTGCCTGGGAGATATCCCACAACCATCTATCTCCCTGAGACATCCTGTCACCATCTGTCTTCCTGAAATATCCTGAGGTTATCTAACCCTGTGAAGACATCCAGCAACTGCCGATAAGAGAGTTTTCCCATCGGCAGCATATAAACACCCTGTGAGAACAATAAAAGTTTGCAGCTTGATCAGAACTCCTGTCTGGCTGTCATCTCTCTTGTCTCTTGTCCCTTCATTCCTTCCCAACTATGTTCAATGCCCACGTTGATATGTCCTGCCGGCCGGGACCCCTGGCACTAACCCATATCCTATTGACTATGACTACTAATACTAATATGATGGAGGAAAATAACAAAAATAGAATAGAAATACAAGCAGTTCAGAGGAGGCATGGTGTATAGTTGGAGTTGCCTTTTGCATGATATAGGGTAGGTGTTATAAATCTAGCTAATTGTTAATTGAAATAATTCTCCATGTGTTTTTAAAGTTAAAAAATATGTGAATACCTGGCTCCCTTTCTCTGTAGCCTATTCACCACATGTATTTTATATGCACATATAGAATCCTACATGGTATCACACGTATATTCTTGTGAGGTGGCTGACTTAGCAGATTCAAATTGTGAGAAGAGATCACTTCTCCTAAACGCTGTTGGAACTGAAAATTCAACGTATGGGGGAGCCTCCTAGTAGAAAAACATTATACATAAATCCATGTTAAGTAAAATAAATATTTTTGCATCAGTGGATGATATATATTTCATGAAGAATTTCGATTGGCATATATATTGCTACGTTTTATTGTCTGTGTTTGTGTTTTGTGTGTGTGTATATATATATATATATATATATATATATATATATATATATATACTCTCCAAATTTTTCAAAATATAAAATATATGTGTTCTATATACACTACCTAAATTCATTCATGTTCATGTATGTGGATTCATAATCAACTTTTCACAAGATTATTCTCAGAAATATACATCCACCTGAAATACATATTTGTTTTCTAGTACTGAAAAGTAACTTCAGTGAATGGTGCATAAAATCCTAATATTTCTACAGTAGCTGACCCAGTTTAACATCAATGCAAATAGATTCCTATGGGACATGATGTGTATTTTGAAGTTCATTTTATTTAACACTGGTACATTACTATTTCTTCAGTTTATGCACACCATAGGATATATATTTCATCCACAGGTTCACAAATTAATAGGCATTTGTTTCACTTTCAATCATTTCCTGCTTCAGAACACATGTATTCCTCCAGGTTTCTTGACTGTTCTTCTCATGAGACTTCTTTCCAAACACATTATTTTCGATTTCCATAAAAATTTGAAGCAAAACTCCCACACTCTTCATGATAAACCATAACCCTAAAATTACCATTAGATGTATAACTGGTTGGAATGAATGATTGTATATCAATATAAGATTTCCTGCATATTTTCAGATAACAATTCAATCCATAATTTAAAGTTGGAACCAGTTATATAATTTATGTTGAGTGTCTATATGGAAGAAGTTGAAGGCCATTTTAGAGAGTTTTGGTTTTAATTGTGGTCATTTGTTGGTGGTTGGAAGAGATGACTGGGTCCACCTGGGCTTGAACACTGGTGTGATTCCCCATAAGACTGAGTTCTGGAACCGAACTCAGAGAAGTATTGCCATGAAGTCATGTTGGGATTTTAGGAGGCCACGTATGAGAGTCGCCCTAGAAAACTGTGTTCTAGGCCCAGGATGGCTTCCCACATTGCCATGGGAATCTCATCCAGGATATTACATGATTTTATTTTTAAAGAGTTGGCAGCCATAATTAAGAGACAAAACACACATGGATCTCACATTGTAGACCTCAATGGGCCTGGCTTCCTGTGACCTTTTGCCCCCTCTTTGGGAAGCCTTGACTGTGAGAGTTCTCCAGAGGTTTCATTCAAATGAGCTTCCTCAAAATTTTATGGTTCCTGGATGAATGGGAAACTCACAGTGGCTCCAAATTCATCCTTGAAAAATGGCGAGATAAATACCATGAAATTTTGGACATTCCCTTGACCAGGTGGCACTGGAAAACATTTCCATGTCCTATTGCTGATCAGGAGTATACCAGACAGTGCCTTGATTGACTGGGTTTCATGAAAATGCTGTAGAACAGAGATGCCAGTAATTTGGAGCCTTCTGAGTAATGAGCCTAGAGTAGTGGTTAGCAAGTGTGTGATAATACATCTGTGCTGTGGCCATGGAGATCTGCCATTGGCTTCCAAATGTCCTGTGACTGACATGGTGCAGCCAGCAGACAATTAAATAAAAAGGCATCTTGGTATATGGAGACGTTTCTGGGCAATGTTCAGAATCAGGTTGCTATGGACAAGGGCGCAAGCTATGTGGGATAGAAGCCTGGTTGTTGCGTTCCCCAGCAGACACTGACCAACCACATGTGACAGAATGCCGTGCAGCACTGCGACCCATTTGAACTCCTTGTATTTTGTGAAGCCAATACCAAAATCCCATTGTAGCAGCAAAAAAGACCATTAAAAGTGGAGTATGACCAAAGGGCTTCACAGTCCACACGGGGAGAGGCTTAGCCCCAATGGCCATTGTTTACCTACAAAAAGAGAATTCATCACTGCTGCACCATGTTCATTGGAAAATAAGAACACATGTCCTTCAGGTCACATAGATGCATATCTAGCTTTGATGGTCTCACTACAAAAGAAGCTAAAGCTACTGACAACAACATATATTTCAAGTGCCCAGCCTCAGAGGCAGTTTCTCAAAATGTCTTTAGGCCAGGAAACCTCTATATTCATAGACACAGGGTACAACTTTTTGTACCCCCAATACTAATTTATACGTCTTCAAAATATTGCTCCCAGAAATGGTTACGAGAAATACTCATGTCACCTGATCTACATATACATTGTATCACAGTAATATTCTGAACACAAAATGCAAAGGTCACACTTATGATTGTACCAAAACCTAAATGGAAAGTGAACCTGCATTACTAAAATCATCCATGTCCACTTGCCTAATGCTCTCAAATGTCAATCCTATTGATGACTACATATTTCTTTTTTCCTAAGATTATATAATTAAAGTCAACCCTGTTGAATGTGTAATCCTATCACTAACTTTATGGTTTGCCTGATTTCATAATGTCTCTATTGATATCTGCTTTCCTACATGTTTTCTCCAGTTCATCATTGTGACTGACTCTTCACATGTGCTGACATTTACATTCACTCTCTATATGAAACCCTATTGCTAAAGGACTTTTTTTCCAAATCCAATATTCACTCTTCTTCCTAAACCTACCAACTATATTCCTAATCTTACTGACTATCCCGTTTTGAATGGATGTTCTTTTCTACATTCAATCATCCAAGTAAATGTCAGGTGAGCGTCGAAGGAAGAGACCACCCAGAATCTATCTCATGCAACAGCAAAGGGTTTATTGGGGGTCCAGCGTGCTGGTGCTCATACCTCACTTGAATAGAGCAGAGAGTGCTGAGAACAGCTTAAGCAGAGCTTATATACTTTCCTTGAAGAGGGCAGGGAGGGAATTTTATTAATGGATCAGGGCGAGTGGGCAGTTTGCGTGCAACCGGGTGAGGGAGTGCATTCTGTAGTTTGGCCGTTGGGGACAGCACATTCTGGGAACAAGATTAGCAAACATTTCTCAAGATTTCAACAGTGTTTTGTTAAGCGTACAGAAAAACAGGAAGTGACAAGTGCCTATTTTATTAACCTTTCATTCCCCACTTCTTCTTCTGGCTACTTTTAGTCATAAAAGTGATCATTGGGGGGTGTCACATTTTATGTCTGCTAGTGGGGTATTAACATAAGTTTAACTTGTCCAATTTGAGATTGGAGAAAAGAAATTACATGATTGAGCAAACAGAGTTTATAGTTAGCAATAATATGAGAAATACACAATTTGAAAGGGTTACCAGTCTTTTCCAGTTTCCAGCCAGAGTCTCAACAGGCCGCAGGCTTGAGATGAGAGGTATGGATCCAGGAAATGATTCTGTCTACCTTTACCGCTGTAGGTGTTATAAGTAGCACCTGGTATGGTCCTTTCAAGCGGGGTTCCAGGGATGACACCTGATGTCGTCTTACATAGAAGAAGTATCTTACTTGATGTTGATTTGGAGTCCTCTCGTCCCCAGGTTGTTAGGCAGTGGCCATCTGTTTTCACAGGTATCCTGAGTTCTTTCAAGAGCTTTAAGTCTGTCAAGCAAGGGGGTGTGAAAGGGATCGTTAGGTCTTAGAGTTGGAGTTAGGTCCCTTACTGGAGGAGGGGCACCATAGAAAATTTCATAGGGGGTGAGGTTACACAAAGAAACAGAGGGAGTATTTCTTGCATGAAACAGTTCATAAGGCAGTAGCATAGTCCAATATTTTATGCAGGTCACTAAGCTTAATTTCGTTATGGTCTCTTTAATGGTTCTATTCATTCATTCTGCCTGTCCTGAACTCGGGGGTCTATAAGCACAATGTAACTTTCAATAAATCCCCAAGGTCCTGGCTAACCCCTGACTTATGTGGGTTATGAACGCGGGTCCATTATCACACCCTATTACTTTAGGCAGGCCGTATCTTGGAAAAATATCTCCCAGGATCTTCTTCACCACAATTTGCACTGTTTCTTCTTTTTTCTTTTTTTCCTTTTCTTTTTTTTTTTTTTTTGGTGGGAAAGGCTTCAATCCATCTGAAAATGTATCTACAAAGACTAGGAGATATTTAAGTCCATAACTTGCTGGCTTTATTTCAGTAAAGTACACATCCCAGAATTGTCCTTGTCTGGTTCCTCATAGGTGCTTTCCTGCAGGAAGCTTGGAAGGATAAGAATTAACCAATTGATGGACCTGACAGGCTTTTGTTAACCATTCAGTTATTTCCTTTAACTGTGAGTCGGTTAGTGGAAAACTCTGTTCTTGATCCTTCATGAATGAATGTAGTTTCTTTGAACTAAGGTGAGTGATTTGGTGTACATTATCTACTGACATAGTTAGAGCTGTGAATATAGGAGTTTTTACTGAAGGATTTAGAAATTCCACTTGGGGGCCTTCAGGGTTAAAAGTTATTTTGGCCTGGAGCTTGCTGAGCAGAACTCTGCCCATCAATGGGGCCGGGCATTCTGGAATTACTAGGAAGAAGTGATGGATTTTTCCTTTCCCCTGGTCCCAGGTCCTCTTAGTTGTCCAAGACCGATATTTACTGCAATTAGCCCCTTGAATTAGAGACCTTTTATTTGATAGAGGGCAAAATGGGGCCTTAATGGCTGAGTATATTGCCCCTGTATCCACTTCAATGTTTACTGGGGTGCCCTCCACTTCAAAAGTTAACCTGAGCTCGGGGAGGGGATCTGATCCCCAACTTTCTTAGTCATCCTCCAGAGTCAGAATGGCTGGCTGGCGTGGCTGTCTCTTTCTAGGGCTATCTTTGGCCCAGTGTCCTTTTTCTTTACAGTAGGCACATTGATCTGAGGCCAGGGGTGGCCTCTAGTTTGGGCCCAGGTATCCCTTCCTGTCTCCATGTTTCTTATTTCTGGCCTATTTGTTGTTGTGACCAGGACCTTAGTCAATTCCTTAGTCTGTCTTTTGTTTCTTTTATCCTCCCTTTGCTTTCTTATCTTCTTCAGTTTCTCTCGTATAGTATACCTTTTTGGCTTCGCTGACTAAATCTCTCAAAGTCATATCTTGTAATCCATCTAAGTGTTTTAAATTTCTTTAAATATCCAGGGCAGCTTGCCCAATAAAGGCCATCATGACAGATGCCTTTTGAGACTCTGCCTGAGTATCAAAAGGAGTATATCTCCTATATGCCTCCATAATTCTCCCTAGAAACATAGAGGAAGATACGTCAGGCCCTTGAATAAACTCTATTACCTTGGCCAAATTAGTTGGTCGCCTAGCAGCCACTAAGATACCCGCTATTAGAGCCCAGAGATAAGTGAACAGATGCTCCCTACCTTCAAAGGTATTGGGGTCCCTGTTTCGTCGATTCTAGGGAAAGCCGGGTTGAATATGTTGGGAAGTTGTGTCAGTCACCAACCTGGTCTGAGGATATTATTTTCTAGCTTCCAGGAGGATTCTCTTTTGTTCCTCTGTCATGAAGAGAGTCCCTAGGTGTTGTTGGCAGTTATTCCAAGTAGGCTGGTGTGAAAACATCTATGAATCAACCACACCTGAGAGACGAGTGGGGTTCTCGGTAAAAGGGGGATTGTTATTTTTCCAGTTATATAGGTCTGAAGAGGAGAAAGGCCAATACTGGTAGGCTTGCATTTTTTCCCCATGACCATCATCAATCATTGGCACATAGGGACGGAGGGGGAGCATCACGGGAGTTCCAGGGTTTTCAATCATTCATTGCCGGTGAGTTCCTTTAGCCGGGCCAGGTTCCTCCAGGGGAGGAGGGGCTGTGTGTGCCACGGGGGAGTTTTCTGGAGGGTGCTGGGCTGGCTTTGCTTCCTCCAATGGCGGAGAGGCTGCTGCAGGGGAATCACTTAGAGGGTGTTGGGGGTTGGGAGACCAGGGCAAGGGATAAGGAGAGGGATGAGAGTCCAGTAGAGTTAAATTTTGTGACTTAGGCAGAAAAGAGAGTGGAGGAGGAGGAGGAGCAGAGGGTTTGAGAGATCATGGGGGAAAGATTAGGAGCGGGGGCAGGGGCAAAGAAAGGCTTCACCCATGGAGGAGATTTGCAGAGGTAATGCCGGGTTAAGATATATGGCTTTTGATCTGGATGGCTATGTGGCCCTTCCTGAAAGACAATATCTCTGACTTTTTAAATTACTGAGAAGTAGAAAAATTCTTCTAAGGGCCATCCGAATCCAAAGGTGAGCCATTCTGAGGCACAGAGAGTCTGCCAGGTCCAGCGGTTTACTGAAGAAGAAAGATTCTGAGCCCTTAAGCGGAATTTGGTCCAGTGATCAAGGGTCAGGGACAGAGGCATTGAAGTGCTCTTTCCCATAATGAAAAATGCACAAACAGTAAAAGCAACGACACATGACACAGATAAGACAAGACAATAAAGACAGGCAATGGACGTCCAACACTGAGACGAGGACTGAGTAGCCGGCAATACCTGATGGGCTGGCAATACCAAATCTGAAACAAAATATCACTGAGTTAAGGAGACTATTGTTCCTCGATTTTCAGAGTCCTCTGGGGTGTCCCTCAGGGTGGTTGCCTGTGGCTCTGTGACACATCTGTCAGCCACCGTGAGAGAGAGCTCACGCTCTTTATTGACAGCCATTTTGCCAAGACCTAACCTGAAACCTGACACCAGAAAGAGGCGCCTTACGAATCCCGAGAGGAGCCTGTTGGGGTCTCTCGTCCGCTGCTCCCAGAACTCGGTGGAACCTCCATATGTAAAGGTCAGACGAGTGTCAGGCGAAGAGACCTCCAAGAGACTGTCTCATGCAAAAGCAAAGGGTTTATTGGGGGTCCAGCATGCTGGGGCTCAGAGCTCACTTAAATATAGCAGAGAGTCCTGAGAACAGCTTAAACAGGGCTTATATACTTTCCTTAGGGAGGGCAGGGAGGGAAGTTAAGTATACAGAAAAACATGAAGAGACAACTACCTATTTTACTAACTTTTCACTAACGACTATACTTTGCCAGATTTCCTAATGTCTCTATTGATATCTATTTTCCTACATACTTTTCCCAGTTCATCTTTGTGACTGACTCTTCACATGTGCTGACATTTACATTTACTCTATACCCGAAAAGCTATAGCTAAAGAACTTTTGGTGCAAATTCTATACTCACTATCCTTTCTAAACTACCGACTATCTTCTTAATCTTACCGACTATCACTTTTTGACTGGATGTTATCTTTGACAATCAATCATCCAAGGCACAAGGTCCAATGCAATTTTATATCGATGTACCTGAGACATCTGTGCAGAAAATATATCAAAGCTAAGTATCACAATCAAGGTCCTAATACACTTCTGGGTTTTAAATCTTACCTAGATTTCTGTTTTCATACTTATATTTTACCTATATATTCTTGTAATTATCGCAAGTTATCAATACCATTTTTCATCCAGCTGAATGATTCCTAACCCAAATCAAACCTGTTATTAACCCTAACTATTCACTGTTGCCTCAATCTAACTTTACAGAAGAGCAGGGACAGAGATGGTCTTACAATACAAAAATGTAGGATTCATTCCAACTACTGAGAAACTCAAAGGTCCATGCAAAAATGATCCCTGCAGAAGTTGTAGGCAGCTATGTAGGAACTGAGAGAGCAAAAGTCATCTTCCATTGTAAAAAACCTGGTCAGGATGAAGGAATGTGTCTGAATCAGCCTCTGTCTTCTTAATTTAGAGAAGAAGGACCAAACCAGGCCTGTGTTGAGAGCTGTTCCCGGGTGCCTATGGTTGATATACCATTCTAAGTTGTGAAAGTGTCACAGGAAGTAGGGGCAGCCTCAATTTCATGGGACCCTTTGAAACAACTGTTAGGACAACGTGGTTGCCAAGGCAGTGACCTGATTCAATTCCTGAAGGAAGTGACCTCACCTAACATCCTTAGTGACAGAACTCTCTGAACTTGGGATCCAGGAAGCCAGTCACCCAAATCCACTCCCAGTCCCACTCCCAGGGGTCTCAATTTCTTGGATTTACCAAGGACAGATTTAGTCTTTCTTGGTACATACTGATGTGAGGATGGCCAAATGCCAGAAAGCTCTGAAAAGTCGCCTTTACTGAGAAAGCAGGTATTGGATCACCGCTGGCTCCTCAGTACTTCACAATGTTGACCAAAGAGACCAGATCTGAGACAGGACAGGCCATTTTGGGGGAAGAAAATATGGCCCACAATCAGAGAAACTCTGGATAGTCACAGACCTACTTTGGGGAAGGAGGTGCCTTTGTGGGTGTGGGTGTGAGTTTGTGGATTTGTCTCATGTTCTCAGAATAGGTAGGAAAGTCGGTATGTTTGGTTTGGTGTAGACAGTTTCGAGTAAGTCGTTTGACAAGGCGAGTGTTTCCATGTCTGTGTATCCCACGGTGTCCATGGTTGTAGACATTAGAAAAGAGAATGCATCAATTGATATGTCCTGTCTAGTTGAAAGCTTCCCAGCATTCATCCTGCCCAATTTATGAATGGATTTCAGCTTGCCTTATCAATGGGCAACACTTGCTATCTTTCAAAGTTTCTGCTTTCTTCCTGAATTCTGGCCACTCTCCAGAATAGGCTCATGGTTTTGTGTCCAATATATGTACCACTTCCAAGCCCTGTGACATCGTCATGTACTGGATAGCTGAAGGGAATGGCGAGCATCTCAGAAAACTCTGATGCCAGTGTGATCAGGATAGTCTCAGTGGAGAAAACCTTTGGGCCTTTTAATTATCAATTGTTCTTCTGCCCTCAATGTCTGAAAGGTCTTTGCCTCAGGCCACCCCTTTTTGATGCCTGAAAAAAACTGTTTTCACATGGAAATGAATGGGCATCACCTGAAGCTTATTGCTTAATTCCTTTGGAAAGGATGTGTCTGAATCAGCCTTTTGGCCCTGTGTGAGGCTTAGGCTTAGATTCTCAGCACCTGATGGATCTAAAGAAAGATTCCATGTGTGCATCCAAAACCAAAATAGCCAAAAGAGCAGTCATTCTGTATGAAGTCTCTCCCCTTCCTTTGTGAGTTTCCAGACCTTCATCAAGTTAGAATAGGAATGCTTTGGGTCAAATAATTTCTTCAAAGCCCTGCAGAGGCTAGCCCATAGGTGCTTGGGTTTCCTCATGTCTCCAATTCAGACAAAGAATCTAAACCCCACAGTAGTCCTCAAATTGGAGAAGCAGAGAAGTATTAACAGCAGGCCTATGTGATCACACCAGGTTCACAGGAAGGGTGTCCAAGCCACCCTGATTTTAGGCAAATTAGGGGCAAGGGAGATTATTTTGGAGACTGTCTTGGTCTGCGCCCCTCATCGAAACATCCAACTAGAGGTTATGAAGAGTGTTTATATGAAATATCATGAGGACCATGTGGGAGTGTGTTGGTTTTAATTGTGGTCATTTGTGTGGTGGTTGGAAGAGATGACTGGGTCCACCTTGACATGATCTCTGGTGTGATTCCCCTAAGAGACTGAGTTCTGGAACTGACCTCAGAGAAGTATTGCCATGAATTGTGTTGGGATGTTAAGAGACTACGCATGAGAGTCACCCTTGGAAACTGAGATGTATGCCCAGGTTGTATTTCCACAAAGCACTGGGAATCACAGCCAAGATATCACATGATTTTATTCTGAAAGACTTGGCAGCCATAGTTGAGAGTCAAAACACACATGGACCTTACATTGTAGACATCAATGGGCCTGGATTCACGTGACCATTTAGCCACTCTTTGGGAAGCCTTGCCTGTGAGAATTTTCCATTGTCTTTTATTGACATGAGCTTCCTCAAAATTTATTGGTTCTGGATTGATTTGAAACGCACAGTGCATCCAACTTCATCTTTCAAAAATGGCTAGATCAATACCAAGAAATTTTTGAAATTCCCATTACCAGGTGGCACTGGAGAACCTTTGGATGTCCTGTTGCTGATCATGAGTATACCAGACAGTGCCTTGATTGACTGCGTTTCATGAAAATGGTGTAGAACAGAGATGCCAATAAATTGGAGGCTGCTGAGTACTGGGCCTAGAGCAGTAGTGGGCAGGTGTGTGATAAAACATTTGTGGTGGGGCCATGTGGATCTGCCATTAGCTTCCAAGTGTCTTGTGACTGAAATGGTGCAGCAAGCAGTCCCTTCTATGTAAAGGCATCTTGTAATATTGAGAAGTCTCAGGGCAAGTTTCAGAATCAAGTTGCTATGGTCAATGGGGCAAGCTATGTGGGATAGAAGCATGGTTCGTGCATTGTCCTAGAGAAACTGACCCACCACAAGTGACAGAACTCCCTCCAGCACTGTGTCCCAGTTGACCTCTTTGTATTTTGTGAAGCAAATACCAAACTCCCAGTGAAGCCGCAAGAAACACCATGAAAATTTTAGGATCACAAAATGGCTTCACAGTCCACACGGGGAGACACTTAGACCCAGTGGCCACAGTTTAGCTACAAATAGCAAATTCAGCACTGCGGCTCATGTTCAGTGGAAAATAAGAAACAATGTCCTCCAGATCACATAGATGCAGACCCACCTTTATTGGTCTCACTAGAAACGAAGCTAAAGCACTTGACAACAACATATGTTTCAAGTGCCCAACCTCAGAGGCAGTTCCACAAGAAGTCTTTAGGCCAGAAGAGCTCCAGTGTGTGGAGTGTTTACCCTGTCCCTTACTTTTGGAAACTCCTTAGCATATTCCATTCCAGATATGTATTCACAGATTTTCTAACTCTTCTCCTCTAATTTTGTCTTACTTGGGGAGTAGGTAATGTCAAGCCATTGTTCTGGATGACAGTGGGAACAATTTTTTGTAGCACATATTTGCATACACATTGGATTCATTTTACAATTTTCCAGTCAAAATAGTGAATCCCTCACACTAACCCCTACGCTACTAAACTCTGACTACTAATCATAATATGATGGAGAATAATTACCCAAACAGAATTGAAATACAAGCAGTTCAGAGGAGGCATCTTGTATAGTTGGACTTGCCTTTTGCATTATATAGGGTAGGAGTTATGAATCTAGTCAATTATTTGGTTGAAAGAATTCTCCATGTTTTTTTAAAGTTAACAAATATGTGAATTCCTGTCTCCCTTTCTCTGTAGCCTGTTTAGCACATGTAATTTTATATGCACATATAGAATCATACCTGGTATCACACGTATATTTTTGGTGAGGTGGCTGACTTGGCATATAGAAATTGTGAGAAGATATCACTCCTTCTAAAAGCTGTTGGAACTGAGAAGATATCACTCCTTCTAAAAGCTGTTGGAACTGAGAATTCAACCTATGGGTGATCCTCCTATTTGAATAGCATTATACATAAATCCATGTTCAGTAAAATGAATATTTTTGAATCTGTGGATGATATGTATTTCATGATGAATTTCGATTGGCATATATAATGCTACTTTTTAATGTCTCTCTGTGTGTGTCTGTGTATATATATATATATATATATATATATATATATATATATATATCCTCCAGATTTTTCAAAATATGAAATATATGTGTCTTATTATGCACTCCCAAATTTCATTCATATTCATGTATGTGGATTTATAATCTACTTTTCAAAAGATTATTCTCAGAAATATTCATCCACCCGAAATACATTTTGGTTTACTAGTACTGAAAACTATCTTCAGTAAATGGTGCATAGAAATCCTAATATTTTGACATTGCAAGATGGCCATGAATAGAGTGCATCACACCCTTTGTACTGCGCCACTTCATATGTGAATAAGGAGTTAGAATGACGAAAAAGTATCTTGTTAGGATCTTACAGAAAAATGGGTGTGCCTGGAACCTAGAAGAATGATTTCCACCACCAAGGTCCGGTAATTGGTCTCAAACAAGAGCCAACTATGCGACCAAAGATCTGGGGTGACTGATCCGTGCGGCCCGTGCCATGGCTACAGACGGCGGGCCTCCACCGAGAAGCGACCGGCATGCAGGGAGAAACGTTGCTGCAAATTCTGTGGAATCCGGCTGGCTCACCCGCCACTGAGCCCGGGGCTGAGCTCGGGATTTCAGATGGGGAAGAAAGCGCTACAGTTCTATCCCCCACAACCGAAACTCCATCGAGGAAACCAACGGCCACCATCTTGGAGAGCTGAAGTATCCACCGCCACTCTCTGACAGATTGCAACAACAAAACAGGTGTGTGTTACTCAGCTTATCTCCCATACAGCAGGTAATTTGCAAAAATTCTCTCTTAGGCTTTCCGGGGGAGGGATTACCAGAGAAAGCCTTCACAAAGACGGGGGGAAAACTAGTGGCACCTGACCTTCAACTTCGCCTCCCATCACCGGTGAAAACGAAACTTGTCTAGCCAGCGCAATGGGTGGGGCAAGCTGAAAATTTCAAAACAATAGAGTGCCAGGGTTCCCAATAGACACCCTCCACACCCAAGAAACGGCAGGCAAAGAGTACAGTTTGATCTGCCAAGAGGCATCACTCAGGGGAAATCTGGTGTAGCAGGGGAAATCAGGACTCACAGAGGAAACCAGGGGACTAGAGGACAGACCCACTTGACTAGGCGGCTGGAGAACACCTGCCCACCAGCAACCAATCACCCGCTGGCTGCCTGCGCAATTGGGCAGCTAGAGATCACCCGTCCGCCGGTGACAGCCCATTCGCTGATTGCACGACTGGATGGCTGGAGACCGCCTGCCCGCCAGCGACCGAGAGGTGAAACCAACCAGAGACAGTCCAGTCCCACCCCCCCATTCAAACACCCCGGCAAGGAGCCTGGGGCCCGCCATAGCAGACAGGTGACATCACTGGAGCTCAGCTGTCGGAATTCCTTCCAAGCGGAATCCACTTTTGCAGGCATAGTCTACAAACACAAAAGAGAGACAACAGAGATATACAAAACCAAAAAAATCTATTGAAGAGAGCAGAAACACAGCAATCAATAGAGCTGAAAAGTACTGTGAACATCATGAAAAAACAAGGGAAAAAAATTCTACAGGAAGACCGAGAAGCATCAGAAATAGGGATAGGGAAAAAACTCAAGGCATACCTAACTCAGATGGAAAGGAATATTAGAGAAGACATGAGGCAGCAAGTCCAAGCAATAAAAGTATATTTTGAAAATCAAATAAACAAACAAATTCAAATGGCAAAGAACGAGCTTTACCAGGAGATAGAGATCTTAAAAAGAAATATCAAACAGTAATCCTAGAAATGCAGAAAACTATAAACCAAATTAAAAACTCAAACGAAGAATATTACAAATAGACTAGATCAATTAGAAGTTAGAACATCAGATAATGAAGACAAAGTTTATCAACTTGAAAAGAATAGAGTAAACACAGAAAAGATGCTTAAATCCCATGAGCAATCTATTCAAGAGATATGGGATGTCATAAAAAAAACAAATTTGAGTGTCATCTGGATAGAAGAAGGCATAGAGATTCAAACCAAAGGAATGGACAACATATTAAATGAAATATTTCTGGAAAATTTCCCAGAGATGAAAGATGGAATGAATTGCCAAATCCTGGAAGCCTACAGGACCCCAAGCATTCAAAACCATAATAGACCAACTCCAAGACAAATAATTATGAAGATAGCCAGAACAAGGACATACAGAACAAAGAGAGAATATTAAAAGCTACGAGAGAAAGTAGGCAGATTACATTCAGGGGTAAACCAATAAAGTTAACTACTGATTTTTTATCACAAACTTTGAAAGCAAGAAGATCCTGGAAAAAAGTATTTCAAACGCTCAAAAATAATGGATTCCAACCAAGAATACTGTATCCAGCAAAATTAAGCTTCAGATTTGACAATGAAATTTAAGTCTTTCACGATAAACAAAAGCTAAAAGAATTCACAGCCAGAACACCAGCAGTGCAAAGCATTTTGAGCAAAATACTACAAGAAGAGGATTTGAAAAGTAATGCCTGAAACTAGCAGCGGGAGGTATCTCAGTAAAGGGAGAGGAAAATAACCAAAAAGTAAAAACTAACCAAAATAAATAAATAAATAAATAAATAAATAAATAAATAAACATGACTGGAAGTACAAATCATATTTCAATTGTAACCTTAAATGTTAATGGCCTAAACTCACCAATCAAGAGACATAAGCTAGTAACCTTGATCAAAAAAGAAAAAAATCCAACAATATGCTGCCTTCAGGAGACTCATATGATAGGTAAAGACATACAGAGGCTGAAATTAAAAGTTTGGGAAAAATCATACCACTCACATGACCCTCGGAAGCAAGCAGGAGTGGCCATACTCATATCGAATAAAATCAACTTCAACCCTACGTTAATCAAAAGGGATAAAGAAGGACACTATATACTGTTAAAAGGAACCTTGCACCAACAATGCATAACCATTATCAATTTGTATGCACCAAACAATTGAGCTGCAACACTCATAAAACAAACTCGCCTCAAGTTCAAGAGTCAAATAAACTACAACACAATAATTATGGGTGACTTCAACACACCGCTCTAGCCATTAGACAGATCCTCTAGACAAAAACTGAATAAAGAAACTATAGAATTCAACAGCAAAATCAGTAACCTAGACTTCACCGACATATGTAGAATATATCAACCATCAAAAAGTGGATACACGTTCTTCTCAGTAGCACATGGATCCTACTCAAAGGTAGACCATATATTATGCCATAGGGCAATTATTAGTAAATATAAAGTCGTGGAGATAATACCATGCACCATATCTGACCATAATGGCATGAATCTGGAAATCAATCATAAAAGAAGGAAGGAAAAATCCTACATCACATGGAAAATGAACAACATGCTACTGAATGATAAAAGGTTTACAGAAGACATAAAGGAGGAGATAAAAAAAAATTCATAGAGACAAATGACAATACAGACACAACATACTGGAATCTATGGGACAAAATGAAAGCAGTTTTAAGAGGGAAATTCATTTCTTGGAGTTCTTTCCTCAAAAAAAAAAAAAAAGAAAAAAACAGCAAATAAATGAACTCACACTACACCTCAAAAACCTAGAAATGGAAGAGCAAAACAACAGCAAATGTAGTAGAAGACAAGAAATAATTAAAATTAGAGCAGAAATCAAGGAAATTGAAACAAAAAAAAACATTGAAAATATTGATAAAAGTAAAGTTGGTTCTTTGAAAAAATAAATAAGATTTATAGACCCTTAGCCATGCTAAGGAAGAGAAGAAAAGAGAGAACTCAAATTACCAACATACGGGATGAAAAAGGCAATATCACAACAGACACTACAGAAATAAGAAGATAATTAGAAAGTATATATGGAAAACCTATGTTCCAATAAAATAGATGATAGTGAAGATATCAATAAACTTCTTAAGTCATGCGATCTGCCCAGATTGAGTCAGGAAGACAGACACAATTTAAACAGAACAATAACAAAGGAAGAAATTGAAGAAGCCATCAAAATACTACCAACAAAAAAAAGCCATGGACCGGATGGGTATAGAGCAGAGATCTACATAACCTTCAAAAAGGAATTAATACCAATACTTTTCAAGCTATTTCAAAAAATAGAAAAAGAAGAAACTCTTCCAAATTCATTCTATGAGGCCAATATCACCCTGATCCCAAAACCAGACAAAGACACTTCAAAGAAAGAAAACTACAGACCAATATCTCTAATAAACTTGGATGCAAAAATTCTCAATAAAATCTTGGTGAATCGAATACAAAAGCATATCAAAAAAATTATGCACCATGGTCATGTAGGATTCATCCCTGGGATTCAAGGCTGGTTGATTATACGGAAATCAATAAATGCTATTCACCACATCAATAGACTTAAAGACAAAAACCATATGATCATCTCGATAGATTCAGAAAAAACATTCGACAAAGTTCAACATCCCTTTATGTTGAAAACACTAGAAAAACTAGGGATAACAGGAACTTACCTCAAGATTGCAAAAGCTATATATGATAAACCTCAGGCTGGCATCATCCTAAATTGAGAAAAGCTGAAGGCATGCCCTCGAAAATCTGGAACAAGAGGGATGCCCTCTATCACCACTTCTATTTAATCTAGTTCTTGAAATACTAGGCATAGCAATTAGACAGACAAAAGAAATTAAAGGCATAAAACTAGGAAAAGTAGAACTTAAATTATCGCTATTTGCGGATGACATGATAATATATTTAACAGACCCAAAAGGGTCTACAGAGGAACTGCTAGAGTTAATAAATGAATTCAGCAAAGTGGCAGGATATACAATCAACTCGCATAAATCAAAGGCATTGCTGTATATCAGCAGCAAAACTTCTGAAATGGAAATGAGGAAAACCACTCCATTCAAAATATCCTCAAAGAAAATAAGATAATTGGAAAAAAAATTAAATAGTTGGGAAACAACCTAACAAAAGAGGTGAAAGATTTATAAATGAAAACTACAGAACCCTAAAGAGATAGAAGAGATCTTAGAATATGGAAAAATATACCCAATTCATAGATAGGCAGAAATAACATCATCAAAATGGCGATATTACCCAAATTCTCTACAGGTTTAAAATGATGCCAATCAAAATCCCAACGACATTTCTTGTAGAAATGATAAAGCAATCATGAAATTCATATGGAAAAACAAAAGACCCAGAATAGCAACAGCAATTCTAAGCAGGAAGTTTGAATCTGGAGGTATAGCGATACCAGAGTTCAAACTGTACTACAAAGCAATAGTAACAAAAACAGCATGCTACTGGTACCAAAACAGGCAGGTGGACCAATGGAACAGAATAGAGGACACAGAAACCAATCCACAAAATTACAACTTTCTTATATTTGATAAAAGGGGCTAAAAACCTGCAATATACGAAGGATAGCATCTTCAACAAATGGTGCTAGAAAAATTGAAAATCGATATGCAACAAAATGACACTGAATCCCTTTCTCTCGCCAAGCAAGGAAGTTAACTCAAAGTGGATCAAGGAGCTAGATATCAAATCAGAGACACTGCATCTGATAGAAGAAAAAGTTGGCTACGATCTACATACTGTGGGGTCGGGCTCCAAATTCCTTAATAGGACACCCATAGCCCAAGAGTTAATAACAAGAATAAATTAATGGGACTTACTTAAACTAAAAAGTTTTTTTTTTTTTCTCAGCAAGAAAAACAATAAGAGAGGTAAATAGAGAACCTACATCCTGGGAACAAATTTTTACCCCTCACACTTCAGATAAAGCCCTAATATCCAAAATATACAAAGAACTCAAAAAATTAAAAAATAAGATAACAAATAACCCAATCAACAAATGAGCCAAGGACCTGAACAGACACTTCACAGAGGAGGACATACAATCAATCAACAAGTACATGAAAAAATGCTCACAATCTCTAGCAGTCAGAGAAATGCAAATCAAAACCACCCTAGGATACCATCTCACTCCAGTAAGATCGGCAGCCATTAGGAAGTCAAACAACAGTAAGTGTTGGCGAGGATGTGGGGAAAAGGGGACACTTGTACACTGCTGGTGGGACTGTAAATTGGTGCAGCCAATTTGGAAAACAGTATGGAGATTCCTGGGAAAGCTGGGAATGGATCCACCATTTGACAAAGATATCACCCTTCTTGGACTATTCTCTGAGCATCTTAAAACAGCGTACTATTGGGATACTGCCACATCAATGATCATAGCGGCACAATTCACAATAGCTAGACTGTGGAACCAACTTAGATGCCCTTCAATAGATGAATGGATAAAAAAATGTGGAATCTACACACAATGGAGTATTACGCAGCACTAAAAAATTACAAAATCATAGAATTTGCAGGGAAATGTATGGCATTAGAGCAGAATATGCTAAGCGAAGCTAGCCAATCCTTAAAAAACAAATGCCAAATGTCTTCTTTGATATAAAGAGAGCAACTAAGAACAGAAAGGGAGAAAGAGCATGAGGAAAAGATTAACATTATACAAAATGAGTGAGGGGAGAGAAAGGGAGAGAGAACAGAAAGCATATGGAAATGGTAGGAAACCCTCAATGATACACAAAATTACACATAATAGGTTGTGAGGGGAAATGGGAGGGAAATAATGGAGAGAATTAAACAACAGCACATGAGGTAGAGAGGGAAGATGGGAGGGGAGGGGAGGGGGGATAGTAGGGGATAGGAAATGTAGAAGAATACAACAGTCACTAATATGCCATTATGTAAAAATGTGAATGTGTAACCAATGTATTTCTGCAATTCTTATTTGGGGAAAAAAATGGGAGTTCATAATCCAATTGAGAAAAATGTATCAAAGATGATATATCATGAACTTTGTAATGTTTTGAACAACCAATAAAAATAAATAAATAAATAAAGGTTTAAAATTCAGTGGGAAGAAATCAGCTAAAAAAGTGTTGAGATGCATTCATTTTTCTTAGCAGAAACTTTGTTTTGTGTAGTTGTAACTATCACAAATTTATTTTACCAGAAATTTGGCTTTTGAAAATGCACATAAATTGAGATTAAAGGATAATTCACCTACCTTCATGAAAAATTCATAGCATTTCCTATATTTTTCATATTTCATTTTTTTAGTTAATATTTTGTCATGGACCAGGTCTAGCCTTAGGCTATTCTTCCAGAATACTACCTCATCTGACAAGTTCGTACAATGTGTTGGATTTTTCATTTCTTCTTTTATTTAATTGTTTCTAGCTAATAATGTGTATTTCTCCTTATCTTTATTTGGACATACATACCCAACTATATCTTTGCATTTTATGTTTTACTGGGGAAGAGACTCATCAAAAGCTTTTTGTTATATGTATTAACAATCAAACATTCAGAGCATGAAATTATTCTTAATTTTGCATGAAAATATCTTTGCACAATTTTTCTTATAAAGATTTAGAATTATTAATAATGTCCCTGCTGTAATAAGTAACTACTTACAAGAAGAATTAAACAATTGACTTTATATCAATTATGAATATGAAAAGTACTAAAATAAATATTTGGCAATTAATACACAATTGATAGAAATTGAAATCACGAGAAAGCCATTTAAAATGTCAGTGCATATGGTCCTTAAATAATAGGTTTTTTAAAAAATTTTTCTCTAATTCATAAAATATATTATGCCATATTATCGCTTAATGTGATATAAAACCTTAAATTATCAGTATAGATAAATAAGAAAGAAACCTGTTTACTTAAATATGTTTAATTGATTTTCACTGTAAGATGTTAATTCTGGAAGACTTGAGAATTAAGAAAGATATGGTCTATATTATATCTAACAGGCTAATCAAAGTACTTTTAAATATAAATGTATATATACATATATAATATATGTAATGCATATGCATGAATATAGATACATGTATATAATAAATGTATAGTGATGTATCTATCAGGTGATTATAATTTTAACGTTTTCTCAAGAAAAAAGAATGACTATAAAAAACAGTCTTAAATTTAAATTTCATAGCAAGATACTGTTTGTAATGACATGAGAGAAAAATTGATATGGATGGAAAATGAAAAAGGAAGAGAGAGAAGGGGGAAAATGAGGAAGAAAGTGAGTAAAGAAGAGGGAGAGGCATATTTGATGTTAAGAAAAAAGTGGAGGGGCTGGGTTTATGGCTCAGTGGTAACATGATTGTCTAGCATGTGTGAGGCACTGGGTTCTATTCTCAGCACCACATAAAAATAAACAAAATGAAGGTCCATCAACAACTGAAAAACAAAAAATAAAAAAGTAGAAATATTACCAAAATTCCAAGCTTTGTTGAATGTTAAATAAAAAACAATATGTTACATAGCCTTATGTAATTTCTAGACTCCCCAAAATAGTCATTAAATGTTAGATCATTAGTGCTATAACTAAAAATCCATTTTTCCTTCCTCTACATTCTGTGGCATGCTAGTACTAAAATAAATTGTATTATAACACCAAAAAAAAAAAAGCCAAATCATAATATTTCTACAGTAACTGACCCGAGTTTAACATCAATGCAAGTAGATTCCTATGGGACATGATGTGCATTTTGACGTTCATTTTTATTCAACACTGGAACATTACTATTTCTTCAGTTTATGCACATCATAGGATACATATTTCATCCACAATTTAGCAAACTTATACTCATTTGTTTAACTTCAAATCACTTCCTGCTTCAATACCCATGTATTCTTCCATGTTTCTTGACTGCTCTTTTCATGAGACTTCTTTACAAACACATTATTTTCGATTTCCATTATCATATTTGAAGCAAAACACCCGTCATGATAAACCATAACCCTAATATTACCATTAAATGTATAAGTGGTTGGAAAGAATGATTGTATATCAATATAAGATTTCTTACTTAGTTACAGATATCAATTCAATCCATTATTTAAAGTGGAACCAGTTATATTATTTATTCACAGTATGGTCTATTCATGTATTATCTCTATATTCATAGACACAGGGTACACCTCTTTGTACCCCCAATACTAATTTATACGTCTTCAAAATATTGCTCCCAGAAATGGTGGAACAAATACATGTAACCTGATCTACATATACATTTTATCACAGTAATATTCTGAACAGCAAAAAGCAAAGTTCACACTTATGATTGTACCATACCTAAATGGAAAGTGAACATGGATTACTAAAAATATCCATGTCCAGGTTGCCTAATGATCTCAAATGAAAATCCTATTGGTGACTACATATTTGTTTCTTCCAAAGATTATATATTCAAACTCAACCCTGTTGAATATGTCTAAAGCTGTCACTCACTTTACACTTTGAATGATTTTGTAATGTGTCTATTGATATCTGCTTTCCTACATATTTTCCCCAGTTCATCATTGTGACTGAATCTTCACATGTGCTATCACTAACATTCACTCTCTAACCGAAACCCTATTGCTAAAAAACTTTGGTCCAAATCCTATATTCACTCTTCTTCCTAAACCTACCTACTGTCTTCCTAATCCTACCGACTATCCCTTTTTGACTGGATGTTCTCTTCTACATTCAATCATCCAAGGTACAAGGTCCTATGCCATTGTATATCGATTTATCTGAGACATCTGTGCAGAACGTAATTCAATGCTAAGTATCTCAATCAAGGACCCAATGACCTTCTGGGCTTCAATTCTTACTTAGATTTCTCTTTTCGTTCATATATTTCACCTCTATATTCTTATAAATATCGCAGGTTCCCAATACCATTGTTCATCGAGCAGAATGGTTCCTAACCAAAATTGAAAATGTTATTAACACTAACCATACACTCTTTCCTCAATCTAACTTTACAGAAAAGCAGTGACAGTGTTGGTCTTACAATTCAGGAATGTATGGGATCTTCCACCTGATGAGAACCTCAAAGGTATGTGCAGAAATGATCCCTGGAGAAGATGTAGGCAGCTATGAAGGACCTGAGAGAGCAAAAGTCATCTTCCATGGAAAACAACCTGGTAGGATGAAGTTTGGTGTCTGAATCAGCTTCTGTCTTCTTAATGTAGAGAAGACGGACCAAACCAGGCCTTATGGAGAGCTGTTCCTGAGAGCCTATGGATTATATCTCATTCTAACTTATGAAAGGGTCACAGGAAGTAGGGGCAGCCTCCATCTAAAGGGACCATAAGAAGCAACTGTTAAAACAAAGTGGTTGCCAAGGCAGTGACCTCATTCAGTTCCTGAAGGAAGTGACCTCACCTCACTTCCTTGGTGTTGGAACTCTCTGAACTTGGGATCCAGGAAGCCAGGCACCCCGAGCCAGTCCCAGTCCCAGTCCCAGTTGTCTCACTTGTTTGGATTTACCAAGGACAGGGTCAGTCTTTCTTGGTACCTACTGATTTGACGATGTCCAAATGCCAGAAGAGCTCTGAAGAGGGGTCTTTCCTGAGAAAGAAGGTAGTGGCTCACCGCTGGTTCCTGTCAACTTCACAGAGTTGGCCAAGGAGACCAGATCTGAGAGAAGACAGGCCATTTCGGAGGAACATAGTATGGCCCAGCAGTCAGAGAACTATCCAAATAGTCACAGACCTACTTGGGGGAAGGAGGTGCCTTTGTGGGTGTGGTTGTGGGTTTGTGGTTTGGTCTCATGTTCTGAGAATAAGTTTTTTCAGATATCAGCTCCGGAGCCCAGGAATTAGTTCTCATTGGGGCTAAGGTTCCCCACCAGCGAGATTTGAAATTGGCGCTGGCTGCATTGTTAACAAGGGCGGGGACTTTTCACGCCACTGCAGAAAAGAAGAAGGTAGGAAGAAGAAGTCCTTAGGCGCCATGTTGGGGTTTTTCTCTGGGGTATGGCTGCCATTTATACTTTTCCTAACATTCCTCCCTTTTTGTTTTTTTAGAAATTGGGGTGTTGTTTTTCATTTCTGGCTGATTCCTGCTGTGTAGGGGTGCTGTGGGGCCTAGAAAGGGAAGTGGACGAATGCTCGGGGGGCAGGTCTTGGGATATCATGGCAGCCAGAAATAAAACCCAGTGGTATAGATAGCTACTTCAGTAGGGATAAAGTCTATGAAAGTTTCCTGATGCCACAAGTTGTCGATGGCATGAAACCAGTCCTGGATGGAGGAGATTGTTGGTATCAGCCACTGGTCCTGTAACAGAGACTCAAGGAAATACTGGAAGCGTTGCCTGGACATGGCGTCACCAGCACCTGAAGAAGATAAGAGCGAATAAAAACCGAATGAAGATAAAAATTAAAGCAAAGGTCAATTTTTGGCAGAAGTTCCATGTTGGGGGACTGACATAGAAGAGGCCAAGGGCCATGACGAAGCTTAGAATGTCATAAAGACTCATGAATCCAGGATGGCAGATTAGGAGGTTCTCCAAGCTCGTTGCCTCCCGCTGTCTGATGTATGTTGCATTCCATCGTGCCTGGTAGTGAGCTTCATCACTGAGTGAACTGTTCTCTTGGAGATGTTCAGAGGCTGGTAGTGCCTAAGCAAAAGCTGGTTGAAATTTTGATTAAAAATTTTTTGCAGTTGGGTTTGAAGGAACTTCATTATGCATGGCAAGAGAGCACAAAAAGGGAGCATCCCAATAAGGGGCCCCAAGATAGGTAGTAAGTACATGGCAAGATAGGATTGGAAGAACCCTGTTATGGGATTGGAGGAGCTAGGTTTGAGCAATTTGGTCGATAATTCCTACAATTTAACAACATTTTTTTCTATCAGCCCAGATTCATTAACATAATAGCAACATTCCTCTCTGAGGAATAGGCATGTACCCCCTTTTTCTGCAGTGAGAAGATCAATTGCCCTTTGGTTCTGTCAAGCCACGTGTGCCAATGAAGTAACCTGGCGCTGCAAGGAGCCCAGAGACTCAGCAGTGGTATCGAGTGCTTCCTGCAGTTTTTGTTGCAGGTCATTGGATGCCCATAGAACATGACCTATAGCTCCACCAGAGAGTCTGAGACCCGCCACTGAGGTTGTTAAAGTGAGGCCTACAAGAACCGGCAGAAAGACTGCCCTACAGGTTCGGGAAGGTAGGGCCAAGAGTCGGAATTCGGTGGGAGTATACAAAGACAGCTGAGGAACTACAGTAACCAAGAAACAGGTGCCAGAGACATTGATCGTTGAGGTACTTAAAGACCCATTACACCAGAGGAAATTTCCAGGTTGCATAAATGCAGGGCTCGATTGGGTGCTTAAGCTCAAGGAACAAATTGGTAAAGGATTCATTATTGGCAGGTGGAAACAGATGAAAGCAAATAAAGCATTGGTGGAATAACTTTCCCACAGTGGGATACGTGTCACATGTAGGGGTTGTCCTTTCTTAGAGAAATTGTAGGTTTTTGCTGAAATATTTCCTGCCGCTAATGGGACCGCTTCTAGAAGTGGACGACTAATTGAAGCACAGAGAAAGCACTGAGAAGGAGGCACAGAAAGAGGGGTGGATTTTAATAATTGAAGAGTTTGGTGTAACAAATTGAGCCATGTGTCAGGGGGACCTGAGGGGGTTGAAGGGTCTGAATCCTTTTTGGATGAGCTATGGATAAGATCTCAAAGTTTTGATTCTGACTCCTTAATGTGTTCGACTACCTGGATGGTTGCCTTAGGTGGCATAATCAGGGTGCTGCCAACAGTCATCCACATTGTGGGTCTGGCTGAAGTTGTCCGAGCATAGACAGCAAACTCAACATAGCCCCAACGTTTGGCCTTGGGGTCAGGTATATCTAAATTATACCATCCATTGTTATCAGATGAAGAGCCTTTATGCCACTTTAGGTAACTAGATGTCCACCCTTTTGGGTAACCAAGTGAGTGGTAAGAATAGCTACCGTGTTCATCATGGAACCTGCATGACCAATAGGGGCACCCATTATATATCTCAGGCCACCAATGACAATAGTCTTTTGTTTGATCAAAAAGGAAGCAAATGAAAGGCCAGTTCCAGCTACCAGGGACGAAGGTCCTTGAAGGTGACAATTTTAGGGAAATAGAGGTGCAATTGTGGATGAAGCAAGTAGTTGCATCCACTGCGCAGACCTTCTGCATGCCATGTTCTGAGTACCGTTCCTGAAGAGTGAATAAATACATGGTAGGAGAGGTGGGTAAAGACCAGTCCCGATAGAGTACAGAAAATAAGCAGAGCACAAAAAAAAAACAAGCAGTTACAGAAGATTAGGGTGTTGGGAGAGCTCATTGTGACTTTTTTAAGAGGAATTGGGCTGCATGGAACACCGTGTGAGCTGCAACTTAAATGGGTGAGATGAGTGTGGAGAGCAGGAGTTAAGGGGAGGTTCAGGAGGTGATTCTTGGAGTTCCTCTGGGTGGTCCTGTCGTCAGCAGGTGGGACCTCCTGGTGATATGGCTTCAACCTAGAAATGTGAATCCAGGGAGTGAGACGGTTGTCTGGTAAGGAGAGTTTGGCGGCAGTGGGGGTACAGAGAATGACAGGATAGGGGCATTTCCATTTTGGGGCAAGAGTCCCTTTCTCCTCTGGGGTATTATAATAGACTAGACTCCCAGGTGTTATGGGAGGAGTGTTTGGAGAGGACACTGGGTCCGGATGAAGCCAGTCCTGATATTTCCAGATTTCCGAGCAGAGATGATATAAAAGAGGCAAAGACAAATCTCGGGTGAGAGATCCTTGTGAAATGACCAACCCAGGGGGTATAAGAGGTCTTCCATACATTATCTCAAAGGGACACAGTAAAGATGGTTTTTAGGGAGAGCTCTGATTCGAAGCAAATCCAAGGGAAGGAGTTTGACCCAGTCTAAGTTTAATTCCATTGTCAATTTGGTAAGGACTTCCTTTAGAGTACGATTTACCCTTTCCACTTTCCCTGAAGCTTGGGGGTAATATGGACAGTGGGAATGCCACTTGAAGGAGAGGGCTTGAGAGACCTTTTGTGTGATCCTAGAAATAAACTCAGGGCCATTGTCATATTGTAGAGAAGTGGGCATACCAAACCTGGGGATGATGTCTGTCAGTAAGATTAAAGCTACAGTGGAAGCCGTTTTATTGGAAGTGGGAAATGCCTCAATCCAACCAGAGAAAGTGTCCACAAAGACAAGGAGGTATTTAGTGCGCCATACTGTGAGCATGTTGGTGAAGTCTACCTGCCAGTCAGCAGTGGGAATGTGTCCCCGTGCTTGGTGGGAAGGGAAAGGTTTGGGCCTTAAAGGAGTATAAGTGTTGGTCCACTGACAGATCTGACAATTAGAGGCTATATTCTGTAGCATGGCTTTGTCAGAGAGGGTGAGCGAGAAGAAGCTCTGTAAAAAGAGGGTCAAAGACTGAGAATTGGAAAGGAATAGATTATGAAGGAACTTGAAGAGATCCTTGTTCTTACTGGAAGAAGTAGGGGCTTCAGATGAGCTGTCTAAAGTGGCCATTATATGTCCCCCAGGGGGTCCATCATTGGAAGTGGTAGCAGCCATTTGTGCCACCTGGTCAGCTTTGGCATTGCCCTCAGTGATAAGAGAGAAGTCCTTCTGATTAGACCTACAATGGACAACTCCCACCTGGGTGGGTAAGTTGGAGGCCTCTATCAGATTTGTTATAAGAGCCAAATTAGTGATCACATTACCTTTGGTGGTAAGTAGGCCTCGCTCCTTTTATATTGCAGGATGGGATAAGATATGGAAGACATATTTTGAATCAGTATAAAGGGTGAGGGATTTGCCTTGTGCTAGAAGGCTGGCACGAGTGGCTACTATAAGTTCAGACTGCTGGTTGGTAGTTCCTGAAGGCAGAGCTTTGGCCTCTATAATTTCAGTCGCTGATACTACAGCGTATCCAAAGTAATGAGTGCCGTTCTGCCTAAAGGAACTGCCATCAGTAAACCAGATAAGGTCAGGCTTGGCTAGTAGTCACTCAGAAATGGAAGAATGACAGGGGAGGAAATCATCTAAGGTTTCCAACCAATTATGAGTTGGTGTGTTAGACGTGGGAGTCATTGGGAGCAGTGAGGCAGGGTTCTGTGCAGAGCAGGGAAGGAAAGTAATATTAGGGTTTTCCAGAAAGGAAGTGAGGAGCGACAGAAATCTGGATGGAGGAAGGGTTTGAAAGCCCTTATAAGCTAAAAGATCCTTCAAGTGATGTGGGGAGTGGATAGTTAAAGGGGCCCCAAAAGTAAGCTTAGAGGCTTCTTTGTATAAAATGTGTCCATCAGCCAGAGCTCTTAAGCAAGGGGCCCACTCACGGATGGTAGGGTCAAGTTGCTTGGACAAATATGCCACAGGTGCAAATGTAGGCCCATAGTTTTGACCTAAGACCCCAAGTTCTTGCCTCCCATTTTCATGGACATATACATGAAATGGTCTTGAAAGATCAGGAAGGTGAAGGGCAGGTGCCTTTAAGACAAGTTGCTGAAGCCTGCGCAAGTTGTAGTTTGGGGAGGAGGCAAGAGATTCACTAGGGGGTCCCTTTGCTAGGTCATACAGGATTTGTAAAGAAGAGAATAATTTGGGATCCAGGCCCTAAAATAACCTGCTAGTCCTAGGAATGATAGTATTTTGGCTTTTGTATGGGGCACTGGAAGATAAGAGAGGATTTGCCTCCTATCCAGTGTTATTTCCTTTTTTCTGGGTGTAAGGCAAAAACCAAGATAGGTGACAGAAGACTGGGAAACCTGGGCCTTGTGGGGAGACTCCCTATTTCCCTTGTCTGCTAGGAAATTAAGAAGCTGAGCAGTGTCTGACTGAGAGTGTTCCCAGAGGGACTACATAGAAGAAGGTTATCGACATATTGAAGGAGAGTAGAGTCAGGACAGGTCGGGTGAAAGGATGTGAGGTGCTGGGCAAGAACTTGGCCAAAGAGATGGGGGCTATCCCTGAATCCCTGTGGGAGGACAGTCCAGGTAAGCTGATGAGAATGGCGGGTGTGAGAGTCAGTGCAAGTAAAAGCAAAGATATACTGAGATTCTGAGAACAAGGGAATAGAAAAGAACGCATGTTTTAAATTTATGACCAAGAAGTGGGTAATAGTGGCAGGGATCTGAGAGAAAAGAGTGTAAGGGTTGGACACTAGCGGGTGGATGGGGACCACAGAGGAGTTGACAAGGGGAAGGTCTAGAACCAGCCTGTAGGACACGTTAGGTTTCTTTACTGCCAGAATGGGGGTGTTGAAAGGAGAGTGTGTAGGCCTAAGATACCCCTTTCATAATAAATCCTGGATGATGGCTTCTAATCCGAGAAAGGCTGTGGTTGTGAGTGGATATCATGGTTGACTAATATATTTGAAGGGTCCCATAAGACAATATGAATAGGACTGCATTTAGCCATAAAGGGTGTAGTTGTGTCCCAAAACTCAGGGTTAACTGGTTTAGATAGTCGTGGGAGAGTGCATGAAGGAGGTGTATCTGCCCCTAGGAACATCATGAGGAAATGAGAGGTAGGAGAGGTGTGGGGTGATATGTGAATGGTGACTTTTAATAGTGAGAGTATGTCCCTTTCCAGAAGGGGAATGGGGCAATGGTTCATAACGAGAAAGGAGTGAGTGAAGGACAAAAGGGATTTTGAGGGAAAATACGTTTACCTCCTACCACAACAATAGGAGTTTTTGAGGGGGTGGTAGGACCCCAATACTCCCTCAAGACTGAAAAAGTCGCACCAATATCCAAGAGGAAGGTAATGAAGCGTCCATCCACCAGGACGGTGACCCTAGGCTCTTGATTCTTGATGGTAATAGTCTGGAGGGAAGGCCCAGGGCTCCATCAATCCTCCTCTGCCAAGCCCAGGAGAGGCTGGGGTTGCCGGGTGGCTGAACAACCTCCCTTCCAGGTTGTTGGGCAGTCTGCCCCCCAGTGTCTCCTTTGATGGCATGTTGGGCAGGGGTTTTACGGTGTTCTCGGCGAAGGACAATCCTTACCACATTTGAAGAAAGCTCCAGGGGGTGTCACATTGGGACGGCTTGGTGATGGCCTTCTCTGAATGACCTGGGCCAACATTTGGAATTTGGCATTTTCAGCTCTCTGCCTACGGCAATCACTTTCATCCTCTCTACCATGAAAAACCTTTAAAGCGACAGCGAGGATTTTGGTCTGAGGAGTAGCAGGGCCCTGTTCAAGCTTTTTAAGCTTGGCTTTAATGTCACAGTATTTTTGGGCCAGAACATATGTCATTAAGACATGACGGCCATCAGGGGTTTCTGGGTCGAGTTATGTGCACTGTTGAAGGGCCTTGGTTAGTCTATCCAGGAATTCTGAAGGTGTTTCCTTCTTCCTTTGAATGACCTCCTGCACCTTTTTAAAGTTAACAGCCTTGCGGGTGGCCTTTTTCAGGCCCGCCAAGAGGCAGGATGTAAAAAGGTCATGAGTCTGTAAGCCTTCAGGGGTGTTGTAATCCCATAGGGGATCCTGCTCTGGGACAGCATGAGGGCCCGTGGGGTGGTTAGGATTGGTCCTATGATTTTCATCAGCATGGGCTTGGGCTAGCTCCCAGACCCATTGCCTTTCCTCGGGGAGATGTGTATTGGCCAAGAGCATGTATATGTCATGAAGAGTGAGGCTATATGCTTGCAGGACCCATTGAAACTCCCGTATGTAAGTGGTGGGTTTAGTGGTGATTGAGCCTAACTTCCTCTCTAGCTGAGTAATGTCTGACCTGGAGAAGAGCACGTGGACTCTGATGACACCCTCGGGACCAGCTACCTCACGAACGGGTGCGATTGTCTTAGGGGTGGGAAGGAGTCCTTTAGACCTGGTAACAGGAGGACTGAAAGAGGCATTCGGCGGACAGGAAAGAGAGGAAGGGGAAGGGAGTGTCTCTTTGGAAGAGGAGGAGGTAGAGCAGGCAGAAGAGGACGGAGGGGAGGGGGATAAAATGGAAGGCTGAGGAACCATGGAATCAGGCAGAGGATGAGGAGGGTATAGCAGAAGAGAAGGGGCAGATGGGGCTGGGGATAAGGTGGGGGTTCATCTGCTGGGTAGAATGAGGAAGAATCTGTGAAGTCAGAAGTAGAAGTAGGGGAAGAGAGGGGATTGCAAGCAAGGAGGACCTGAGCGGGAGGGCAGGAGGAGCAGAGACAAGGTGCTGTGTGGGAAGGCTAAAACCTTCAATGCAGGGAATCTTCCTCCACTTTTTCAGACGCTGGTAGTAGTTAAAAAGGTCCCGGGGGAGGTTTGGATCTAAGGATCCTTCTTGGACTGATCCCCTCATGGAAACCTCAAGCCACAGGTTATGATGAGTGTCTATATGGAAGAAGATGAGGGCCTTGTGGGAGTGCTTTGGTTTTAATTGTGGTCATTTGTGTGGTGGTTGGAAGTGATGACTGGGTCTACCTGGGCTTGAACTCTGGTGTGATTCCCCTTAGAGTCTGAGTTCTGGAACTGATCTCAGAGAAATATTGCCATGAACTGTGTTCAGATTTTAGGAGGCCACGCATGGGATTCGCCCTTGGAAACTGAGATCAAGGACAGAGTGGCTTTCCACAGAGCCTTGAAATCTCAGCTAGGATATCATATGATTTTATTCTGAAAGATTTGGCAGCCATAGTTGAGAGTCAGAACACCCATGGACGTCACATTGAAGACCTCAATGGGCCTGGCTTCATGTGACCTTTTGAAGACTCTATGGGAAGACTTGCCTGTGAGAGTTCTCCAGAGCTTTCATTGAAATGAGCTTCCTCACCATTTAATGGTTCCTGAATGAACTGAAACCCACAGTGTCTCCAACTTCATCCATGAAAAATAGCTAGATAAATACAATGAAATTTTTGAAATTCCAATAATCAGGTGGCACTGGAGAACCTTTGGATGTCTTGTTGCTGATCATGAGTGTACGAGAGAATGCCAAGATTGACCGGGTTTCATGAAAATGGTGTAGAACAAAGATGCCAGTAAGTTGGAGCCTGCTGAGTAGTTGGCCTATTGCAGTGGTGGGCAGGTGTGTGATAATATATCTGTGGTGTGGCCATGAGGATTTGCCATTGCCTTCCAAATGGCTTGTGACTGACATTGTGCATCCAGCAGACCCTTCTATGTAAAGGCATCTTCTTACATGGAGAGGTTCCAGGGCAAAGTTCAGAGTCAGATTTCTATGGACAAGGGGGCAAGCTCTGTGAGATATAACCTGGTTGTTGCATTCTCCTGCAGACCCTGACACACCACAAGTGACTGAACTCCTTCCAAAACTGGGTCCCAGTTGAACTCATTGTATTTCATGCAGCAAATACCAACCTCCAGTGCAGCAGCAAGAAACACCACGAAAAGTGGAGGATGAACAAATGGCTTCACAGTCCACACGGGAAGACACTTAGCACCCAGTGGCCACAGTTTACCTAAAAAGAGAAAATTCAGCACTGCTGCCTTATGTTCATTAGAATACAAGAAACCATGTCCTCCAGGTCACATAGATTCAAACCCAGCTTTGATGGTCTCACTAGAAAGGAAGCTAAAGCTCCTTACAACAACATATGTTTCAAGTGCCCAACCTCAGAGGAAGTTCCTCAAGAAGTCTTTAGGCCGGCAGAGCTCCATGTTTTTGGAGTGTTAACTGTTAGACAAGGACACAAGAAAAGACCACTGACTCTAATTAAAATCAAATTAAATTAATCTTATTATTTCCACCTTTCATGCTGCCTCCCCTCCCAAAACAGCCAGAACAAGACAGCAACCCCAGCTTTCCTACAGCCCAGCTTTATAGCCCAGAAAGTTACACAAAAGGGGTGTTACAGATAACAGAACTCTGACAAGCATCACACTAATGGTAGTTTAGATTTTTTTTGCTGTCCCTACATCAGAATTCAGAGGACCATTAGAGCCTCAGAGAGGGATGTTGTCTGGCCAGAGAAGGCAAATATTTATGATGTGTCACTAAAGTTTCAGAGAGGGCTGCTATCTGGTCAGAGAGCTGGGCATGAGTGAGTTCAAGGCACGGGCAGGCATTTCAAGCAGGTTCAGAACTTGCAGTAATTTATGGTAAAGCCAAAGTTATCTTTTCATGGCTTTGTGGCAAGATGGCTCCCAATTTTAATAAAAGATCAGGTTGGGTCTATCATTTCCCTCTTTTCTCTGTGTCCCTTTCAAATCTTTAATAGATTAGGGGAAGAGCACTGAGGAAATTTTAATCCCTCAGGTAAGATTCTCCAAATTTTTAGAACTCACCCAAAACCAATCTCCCTGATTTTACCTGACTTAATTAATTACTTATATTGATAGTCTATTTATCTTTCTCTTCATTGTTGTAAGAAGAGTGGCGTCAATCATTATTTCTTCTTCTGACCTGAGACAGGGTGAAGTGAGTGGGCGTGAGGGACATGAGTTGCCTTTTATAAGTCAGTTGGGGGACATGAGTTGCCTTTTAGAAGTCAGTTCGGATTGAAGTCTGGTTGGGGAAGAACAGGTTGTAAAGTCATCTGGGGATGGGTTCTTCTATGAGAGAAACAAAAACCATGAGTACTGAATAAATGTTGCAGCAGCTGGAACATGTCACTGTATGGAAGTTCCCTCACCAGTCTTTAATATCCCCAGTTATCAGGACTATCAAATTAATATTTAACTTTTAGTGTTACAGTTGGCCCTCCCCGTAAGATACAGTTTAACAATTTAATGTCATCTGATCTTGTAAAATCCTTTTTTTTTGTATGACCTCTATGTCTAATAGAGAAACCTTTAATTCTGTTACTCAGGGCTGGATAATCGTGCTAGCAAACACCAAGCCTACCTGTGTAGGTTAGGAATATCTGCAGGCCTTAAATTAGAAATTTCTGCCTGTGGCAGCTCTTCTTGATAGTCTCTTTTTATAAGTATCAGGCATTCCTGTCTGAGAATCCTTCTTTGTAGCCTCCAGTCTTACTTATTTTGTGAGGCTAAAATAAAGTGCATAACTTAAAATATTATTATTATTATTATTATTATTTTTATTATATTATTATCATTTAAAATGCCCAGGAATGGCTGTATTTTGGTCTTAACTGTCTTTCCAAAGTGTTTAAGATGAAGCAGTCAAACGGACTTTTGTTTCTATCTATTGTTAACAGTCAGCTGAGCTTTATGGGAGTCAATTCTGGAAAAACGAGAGCAGATTTTCAATTCTGCTAGTGCCATTTGCGCTAGGTGGGTCCAGGTCTTGCTTGACCATTTGGCTTCCCTCAGAAGCATCAGGGATATCTCCTTTCTCTGATGACTCTCGTAACAAATGCACTGATTGGCTTTCTGTTCTTCAGTGGTCTCATTAATCTCCCTGATCAGGAGGTTATGTGGCTCAGAGTTGAAAAGCTCTTTAGAGAAGTCCCCTGTTCCCTGGATTCAGATTGACTCAGAGGGTAAGAGCCAAAATATTGGTTTTCTTGGCCCTTTTCATTTAACTTTAATTTTAAATCCTAATCTTAAACATCCAGCAAATAAATTTTAACAGCCTTATATTAAGAGTACTGGACTTTAATGTCTATAACTTTATAATTATCTTTTAATTAATTGGGATCTGTATTATTCTGTCTGTATTGTAGGTGATGGCTTATTATCTTGAATAAACCCATGTTGTGTTCTTAAAGCAACTAACAGGGAATCTTTAGATCACTTATAAGAAAATTTCAAAATAAAATTAACAAAAGTAAAAATACTTAGTTCGTGTAATAGCTACCCTAAATTTTTTGGCTGAGTATTACTTTATATCCCCTGTTTTAGATCCTAGGAATCTTGACATTTTTTAGGTTTTTAACATAACTTTAAAGAAATATTATCTGACCTACTGGTTTTGTAGTCATTCTCACATATAGTAAAATGGAACACACAGCCTTATCTCAGGTAAGGCAGGGCTCTTTATAAATCTTAAGTATTTTAGTTCTAAAGCTGATCTTTATTTTTAAATATCATTTGACAAAGTTTACATAAATTGCGGTCTCATGAACATTAGCTAACACCATATGATATCACATTTAAAACATGAATTAAAGAAAGCCTGAAAGTTTTCAACTTTTACATAGATTAGGCTCTCATTAACTTAAAAATACATTTAAATTGTTCCACAATGTAAAAAGTAACATGAAACTTTACATATCTTATTGATAACAGGTAAATAAATCTCCAATATATTTTTTTTACCATACAACTTCAGAACACCAGCTTGATATAATGCTCTTTTAAAGTTTCTACCTTACAGACTTGCATACCTGTAAGATATGAAAACATTAATAGCATCACAATTACATTGATGTTTCTACATTAACCAAGTTTACCGTTTAAAGAAATGGCAGTACAGTGCTCTAAAATAACAGTTCTGATTTAATAAGTTTTTTAATTTTTATGGTTCCTTGCTCTAGAAAAAATAAAACTTAATAAACACAATGTTATGGGTAAACTTATGTTTCAAAAAATTTTTGTCTCATTAACACATGACTGATTTTTAAAATCTTATATAGAGTTTAGTAAAAACTCATACAGACCTTAGTAAATGAATCAGATATCTAACAAAAGTACTCACGAATGAGTAATCCCATATCAAATTTACTTTACTTATTTATCAAAATATTAGAGAAATGTATTGAACAGTGTAAACCATTTTTATGTTGAAGAAAATGTCCTAGAACCAAGGCACATTAGACGTTTTGTAGATATTAATATTTTATTAGATTTTTGAACACCTAGAAAAATTTGTAAGCTTAAATTTAAAAACATTTATTTTTATCTGTTTATCCAATTTAAATTGAAACATTTAAACCACGTGAACTAAAGATCTTTGGATCCACTTTTTAAAATTTGTTTTTATGAGCGCTTTTTTTATGAGTGCTCCTTATATATGTTAATTTGTGTATCATATATATGATATATGAACATATGTATATATAGACAGACAACACATAACAAAATTGTACACACATAATAATAGTAAAGGCCTTGTAGTTTTTCGCAGGTTAAATCTTTATTGCAATGTTTCAAAAAGTCCACAGTTGGTCAAAGATAGAACTGATCAGAAAAACATTAACCTAGGTCTGCATGCTCAGAATCATGAGCTCAAAAAGAAAATACAGAATCTAAGGAAAAAAATAAGAGTCCTAGAAAAAACGACTGGCCAGTAATTAGTAAATACCATACAATTTACTTTTTTTTCCGTTAGGCATCAAATCAGTCTCCTACTAAGCTTGCAGGCTTCTTTCATTTGCATTTCAACATAAGTCATGGCTGAGGTCTGGAAGGAGCAGGAAAAAACTGCTATTCTGAGCAGACACCTCAGGCCTAAGGCATTTTAACCATAATTTTCAGGTTCGGGTGTTGAAAATTATGATACAAGTTTAAGATACAATTCACAAAATTTTATGTCTTTACATCTTATTTTGTCAACAGATACCATACTATGGTTTACTATCCTTGTCCAAATTAATGCACTGGTACACACAGTGACATTTTCCCTGGCTACCGAAATCAAAATTGGTTAAAAAAAAAAAGACTGAATGATTGGGAAGTTACTTGCCAATTGGAAGTAGAGTTCTTCAGTTTTCCATCCTAAGTATTTAAGTTCTCTGGCATGAATTACCTGAAATCTTAAACTAAACAATTACCTAAACCCGACTTTTAACTGCAAGATTGTGCAATGCTTCAAAAACCCATTCAGATACCATTTTGTTATGATAAAACATCATCATTTAGACACACATTCAGCTAAGATCATTCCCAAGAAAAATTTTATAATATCAACACATTATTGCACATGTCTTAAAGGACCAGAAAAAAAGACACAAGACAGACAGAAAGGAGGTAGAGACTATGGTTGCCAGACAGAATCCTTTAAACCAGAGCAGATAAGAGAAAAATCTACTACACCAGTGGCACCATAAAAATCTACTACACCAGTGGCACCATGGGGGGGACCAGATGTTTTAACAGAGGGGCAACCTGAAATGGAAAACAAAGTGTCTATATGGTGACTTTAATGAATTTAGTGTCCCCTTTTTCTTTTTCTCTTTTTTAACAAGACAGAGGTGGCGTAATTCTTACAGTGCACGGAAGGAAGGAGGGTATTCCCTGAATCAACAGGGCTTTGGCAGCTGCTGGGGGTCCCTCAGTCCCTCCTTTTACTTACAGGATTAGCTCCTCTGGTTCAGTTCCACCCCAATCAAGCTCCATCTCCTAACATTTCAGTAGACAGCTCTCACAAAGTTCTGGGGCGGGGGGGGGATACCAAATTTGTAACTTAAAGTTCGGTTCCTGACCTAGAAGCCAATTTATACCAATTAAATAATGAGGAATGGGTTCTGAGAAAAAGAAAAGTGGAGGTTAATTGCTTTGCTAACAAAGGAGAAACACAGGGGACTCTGCCAAATTTTGTGACTCTCTTGATCTGGAGGGACAAGGGGTTTTAAAGGAGTTTCACTTGTTAACCTGGGAGATACTTAGTTCTTAGGTCCCCAGCAGGCATTGCCCTCTGCAATGGGTGTGCTCCATGCAGCCAGCTAGGGGCTTCTATCATCCTGCTTAACAAAGGGGGGTAAAGTTCATCGCAGTTCCTTAAAACACAGTTCAAACGGGTGTCAGGCTTACTCTCTTTATTACCCATTTTCACGTCCAATATCCTTAAGTTTTTACCACTGAAATCACACAACAAAATGAACAAAAGCAAACAAACAAACAAAAAAAAATAGAACGCAGAACAAAACACACACACACACACACACACACACACACACACACACACAAAGAAAAACAGAAACCCGGCGCCTAAACAGAAAAACAGTGGTACAGTGCAAGATCTTGCTAAAGCTCCAGGGTACGAGCACGTGCGTGCCCGTGGGCACCTCTCTACACTTCCAGAGGAATTTCCTACAGAACAGAACAGAGGACAGAATGATTCTTGTTACTGTCCTGGACAGGAGGATATGTGAGTCTCCCCAGGCCACATCTCTGTCATCAGAAGAGATCTCCCTTAACCGGATATCAGATGTTATAAAGGCGCCACTTACCTATGGAGGCCTCCTCCATCAGGTGCTTGCTAATAGTTTTAGTGCGGAGGTTCACTGCAATGCTCCCAGGACTAAAGGCTCTCTTCCTAATATAGAGAAGATGGACCAAACCAGGCTTGAGTGGAGAGCTGTTCCTTGGTGCCTATGGTTTATATACCATTCTAATTTGTGAAAGTGCCACAGAAAGTAGGGTCAGCCTCCTTCTCATGGTACGCTTGGAAGCAACTGTTTGGACAAAGTGGTTGCCAAGGCAGTGACCTCATTCAGTTCCTGAAGGATGCGACCTCACCTCACTTCCTTGGTAATGGAACTCTCTGAACTTGGGATCCAGGAAGCCAGGCACAGAGAGCCAATCCCAGTCCCAGTCCCAGTGGTCTCACTTGCTTCGATTTAGCAAGGACAGAGTCAGTCTTTCTTGGTACCTACTGATGTGAGGATGGCCAAATGCCAGGAAAACTCTGAAGAGGGGCCTTTTTTGAAAAAGCAGGTAGTGGCTCACAGCTGGCTCCTGACCACTTCACAGAGTTGGACAAGGAGACCAGATCTGAGACAGGACAGGCCATATCGGGGGAACACAGTATGGCCCAGCAGTCAGAGGACACTCCGGAGAGTGAGAGACCTACTTGGGGGAAGGAGGTGCCTTTGTGGATGTGGATGTGTGCTTGTGGTTTTGTCTCATGTTCAGAGAATAGGTAGGAAAGTCGGTTTGTTTGGTTTGGAGTGAACTGTTTCTAGTAAGTTGTTAGACAAGGCGAGTGTTTCTATGTCTGTGTAACCCACTGTGTCCGTGGTTGTAGACGTTAGAAAAGAGAATGCATCAATGAATGTTTCCTGTCTATTAGAAAGCTTCCCAGCATTCATCCTGCCCAACTAATGAATGCTCTAGGGCTTGCCTTATCAATGGGCAACACCGGCTATCTTCCTAAGTTCCTGTTTTCTTCCTGAATTCTGGCCACTCTCCAGAATAGACTCATGCTTTTGTGTCCACGATATGTAGCACCTCCAAGCACTGTGACATGGACATGTACTGGATAGCTGAAGGAATTGGCAAGAATCTCAGAAAACTCAGATACCAGTGTGACCAGGATAGTCTCAGTGGAGAAACCCTGCAATTGGCCTTTTGATTACCTATTGTTCTGTTGCCCTGAATGTCAGGAAGGTCTTTGCCTCAGGCCACGCCTTCGAGATTCCAGAAGAAAACAGTTTTCAAACGGAAATGAGTGGGCATCACCTGTGGCTGTTTGCTTAATTGCTTTGGAAAGGGATGTGTCTGAATCAGCCCCTTGGCCCTGTGTGAGCCTAGAGCTTAGATTCTTAGCACCTGATGGATCATAAGAAAGATCCCATGTGTGGATCCAAATCAAAATGACCAAAAATCAGTCATTGTGGATGAAGTCTCTCGCATTCCTCCGTAAGGTTCTTTACCTCCCTCAAGTGAGAATAGGAATCCAATGGGTCAAATGAGTTATTCAAAGCCCTGCAGATGCTAGCCCATAGGTTCTTGGGTTTTCTTATGAATCCAATTCAAATAAAGAATCTAAACCGACAGTCAGTAGGCCTCAAATTGGAGAACAGAGCTGTGTTAACGGCAGGCATATTTGATCACTCCTGGATCACAGGAAGGGTGTCCAGGCCACCCTGACTTTTGGTAAATGAGGGGAAAGGGAGCTTATTTGGGACACTGTCTTGTACTGCGCCTCTCATGGAATCCTCCTGCCAGAAATTATGATGAGTGTCTATATGGAAGAAGATGAGTGTCATGTGAGAGTGTTTTGGTTTTAACTGCGGTCATTTGTGTGGAAGTTGGAAGAGATAACTGGGTCCAACTTGGCTTGCACTTTGGTGTGATTCTGCTTAGAGACTGTGTTTTGGAACTGACCTCCGAGAAGGTACAAGGTCCTATGACATTGTATATCCATATTTCTGCGACATCTCTACAGAACGTAATTCAATGCTAAGTATACCAATCAAGGGCCAAATGAACTTCTGGACTTCAAATCTTACCTAGATTTCTGTTTTCATACTTATATTGAAAGGTTAATAAAATAGATACTTGTCACTTCCTGTTTTTCTGTATGCTTAACAAAACACCATTGTAATCTTGAGAACTGTTTACTATTCTTGTTCCCAGAATGTGCTGTCCCCAACTGCCAAACTGCAGAATGTACTCCGTCAACCAGTTGCACGCAAACTGCCCACTTGCCATTACCCATCAATAAATTTCTCTCCCTGCCCTCTCCAAGGAAAATATATAAGCATTTCTTAAGCTGTTCTCAGGGCTCTCTGCTCTGTTCAAGTGATCTCTGAGCCCTTCATGCCGGACTCCCAATAAACCCTTTGCTGTTGCATGAGACTGTCTCTTGGTGGTCTCTGCCACAGATGCTCGCCCAACCTTTACATCTGGTGGCCCTAGCGAGATCCGGCAGCTGCAGACAAAATACCCCCAACGGGCTCCTCTGGGGGTAAATAAGACCCATCTTTCTGGTTTCAGGCTTCAGGTTAGGGTATGGCAAAATGGCTATTGGTAAAGAGCGTGAGCTCTCTCCCATGGTGGCTGACACACATGCCACAGAGCCACAGACCATGTCCCTGGGAGATAGACTCGGGAAATCGAGGAACAATAATCTCCTCGACTCAGTGATATTTTGTTTCTGATTCTGTATTGCCAGCCCTTCAGGTTTTGCCGACTAGTCAGTCCTGGTCTCAGTATTGGACGTCCATTGCCTGTCTTTATTGTCTTGTCTTGTCTGTGTTGTGTGTCGTTGCTTTCACTGTCTGTGTATATTTTATTATGGGACAGATCATTTCAATGCCTCTGTCCCTGACCCTTGATCACTGGACCAAATTCTGCTTAAGGGATCAGAATCTTTCTTTTCCAGTAAAACGCCAGACCTGGCAGATTCTGTGTCACAGAATGACCCACCATTGCAGTCGGATGGCTCCTAGAAGGATCTTTGTACTTCGCACTTATTTGAAAAGTCCGAGATATTGTCTTTCAGCAGGGGCCACATAGACATCCAGATCAACAGCCATATATCTTAACTTGTCAGTACCTCTACAAATCTCCTCCTCCATGGGTCAAGCCTTTCCTTGTCCCTGCACCTGCTCCTACTCCTTCCCCCACAATTCTATCTCTCAAACTCTCTGCTCCTCCTCCTCCACCCTCTGTTCTCCTTGAGTCTCAAGACTCTACTGGACTCTCCTCCCCCTCCTTATCATCTGCCCTCGTCTCCCAACCCCCAACACCCTCTAAGTGATTCCCCTTCTGCTGACTCAGCCTCTCCACCATTCGAGGAAGCTAGGCTGGCCCAGTGCCATCAAGATGACTGTCCCGCACCACAGACAGCCCCTCCTTCCCTGGAGGAAGCTGGCCCAGCTAAAAGAACTCAGAGAACTCACCGACGTTTTCACACCTGCCTACTTGGGGTGACTGCCAACACCACCTAGCGACTCTCTTCATGACAGAGCAATGAGAGAAAAATCTCCTAGAATGTAGAAAAAATATCCTCAGACCTGATGGGCGACCAACACAACTTCCCAACATAATGAAAGCTGACTTCTCCTTAAACCTATTTAACAGGGACCCCAACACGTTGGAAGATAGGGAGCATCTGTTCAATTATTGCCAGGCTCTAACAGCGGGTCTCCAAGGGACCGCTGGGTGACCAACTAATTTGGCCATGGTAAGAGAAAGTATTCAAAGGCCTGATGAATCTCCCTTTATGTTTCTAGAGAGAATCATGGAGGCATACAAGAGATATACTTCTTTCGATCCTCAGGCAGCGGATTAAAAGGCATCTGTCATGATGGCCTTAATTGAGCAAGCTGCCATGGATATTAAAAAAAAATTTAAAAGAGAGATTTAGTCAAAGAAGCCAAGAAATTATACTATAAGAGAGAAACAGGGAGAAAGAAAGGGAGCAAACGGAGGATGAGAGAAGCAAAAGACAGACTAAGGCATTGACTAAGGTCCTGATCACAACAAGAAAGAGGCCAGAAATTAAGACACAGGGTGACAGGAAGGGCCCATGCCAGAGGCCACCCCTGGCCTCAGATCAGTGTGCCTACTCTAAAGAAAAAGGATACTGGGCCATAGAGTTCCCTATAAAGAGACAGCCACGCCAGCTGGCCATTCTGACTCTGGAGGATGACTAAGAAAGTCGGGGCTCAGATCCCATCCCCTAGCTCAGGGTAACTTTTGAAGTGGAGGGGACTCCAGTAAACTTTGAAGTGAATACAGGAGCAGTATACTCAGCCCTTAAGGCCCCATTGGGCCCTCTATCAAATAAAAGGTCTCTAGTTCAAAGGGCTGATGACAGTAAATATCGGGCTTAGACAACTAAGAGGACCATGCACCTGGGGAAAGAAAAAATCCATCACTCCTTCCTAGTAAGACCAGAATGCCTGCACCCATTGATGGGCAGAGATCTGCTCAACAAGCTCTGGGCCAAAATAACTTTTAACCCTGAAGGCCCCCAAATGAAATTTGTAAATCCTTCAGTAGAACTCCTATAGTCACCACTTTAACTATATTAGTAGAAGATGAACGTCCACTCTTCACACCCCCCAAGACTGATCAAACAGGCAAGCTACCCCAAAAATGGATAACAGATTACCCAGATGCCTGGGCAAAAACTGCGGTGTTAGGTCTGGCCGTGAAACAACCTCCAATAACAGTGGAGTTAAAAATCTCAGTCTCCCCAATCAATGTCAAATAATATCCTCTAAGCAATAAAACTAAAGGTGGGATAAGGCCCCATATTCAGAAATATCTGGCCTTAGGAGTCCTAAGGCCCGGTCAATCGGCCTGGAACACTCCCCTGCTACTTGAAAAAAAAAAAAAAAAAGCCAGGAACCGGGGACTATCGCCCCATTAAAGAGCTAAGAGAGATCAACAAAAGAGTGCAGGACATTCACCCCACGGTACCTAATCCGTACAATCTGCTTAGCACTCTGAACCCTGAGCGGAAATTATATACTGTTCTGAACTTAAAAGATGCTTTCTTTTGCTTGCCTCTGCATAAAGATAGTCAGTTGCTGTTTGCTTTCGGGTGGGTAGACCCAGAAACCAAAACGTCTGGTCAACTAACTTGGACTAGACTCCCACAGGGGTTCAAAAACTCCCCCACTCTCTTTGATGAAGCCCTCCACAGAGATCTCAACAACTTCAGAACTACGCACCCTGAAGTTACCCAGCTTCAATACGTGGATGACCTGCTTCTGGCAGCCAACACCAAGGAAAACTGTGAGTCTGGGACCCAAGCACTATTATATGAGCTTGCTCAACTCGGGTATAGAGTTTCGGCCAAAAAGGCCCAAATTTGCTAGCATGAAGTAATCTTCCTGGGCTATTCCCTTAGGGGCAGTAAACGATGGCTCACTGAGCCCAGAAAACAAACCATTGTGTAGATACCACCCCCATCTTACAGCAGACAACTCAGAGAATTTCTTGGGACTGCTGGCTTTTGCAGGTTATGGATACCTGGGTTTGCGTCCTTAGCTGCTCCTTTATACAGTTGTTAAAGGAAGATGCCCAATTCCAATGGAACCCTGAGTACCAGGAAGTTTTTGATAACATCTAAGGACACTGACACTGAACACCTCAACTTCACTGAGCTCAGCCTGCAATTACAGCAAGCCCTACACTACGTTAAAAATGCACATCAACTCACTCACCTTGGTTCAAAGAAACTGCAGGCATTACTGTAGGATTAAGAACAGAGTTCTCCACTAACCAACTCACAGCGAAAGGAAATAACTGAACGGGTAACAAGCCTGTCGGATCCGTCAATTGGGTAATGCTTACCCTTCCAAGTTTCCTAGAGGAAAGCACCTACGAGGAACCAGACCAGGACAATTCTGGGAAGTGGACATTAATGAAATTAAGCCAGCAAGGTATGGACTTAAATATCTCCTAGTCTTTGTAGATACATTTTCAGGATGGATTGAAGCCTTACACACACACACACACAAAAAAAAAAAAAAAAAAAAAAAAAACGGCACAAATGGTTTTCAAGAAGATCCTGAAAGATATTTTTCCAAGATACGATCTGCCTAATGGACTGATAATGGACTGGTGTTCATGGCCCAGGTAAGTGAGGTGTTAACCAGGACCCTGTGGATTAATTGGAAGTTACATTATGCTTATATATCCCAGAACTCAGGACAGGTAGAAAAAATAAATAGAACCATTAAAGAGACCTTAACGGCCCCCTTAGGGATGTGGTGGCTATCTCTCCACCCAGACATTTTTCAGCTCGGTAGAGGTCTTTCCTTTTGAGATATACCTGATGAAGAGGATCTCACTAAAATTTCATTAAATCCCTTCCATACCATAGATAATTGAAACAAACATTATGGATGCAGGGACACGCGAGCCAGATGCAGGTTGGCTAGCCTATATTACTATGTATGCCCGGCAGACTATCAAAGCGACAAACAGCCATGGCTTTGTGGGGGAAAAGCCGACTTCTTGTGTAAGTCATGGGGATGTGAGCATACAGGGGCTGCCTGGTGGAACCCAAACTCCTCATCAAATTCAGTACACAGCATTGGCCATATTACCAATTAGACAACCAAAAACTATGGCGCCCAGAGGGTTCTCTAGATCTTCAAATTCTGCATGACATTTTTAACTTTGGCAAGTGATCAAAAGGGGGAAATTCCCCTATGTGGAATCCTTTTTCCTCCTGCGCTCACATCCTGTACTATGCTTCCCCAATAGTTCCTCACACTCAGCCTTCTGCTCTAGACTCTCTGCTTTCACTCCCACCTCAGCAACCTGATTTCTCCCCTCCAATTACTAGATCAAAAACCCAAACCTCCGCTGGATCTCAGAACATTGCCCCCTTGCTGAGGAAGCAGGTACCGAGGTACCCCTCCACCCACTCACTCCTCTCTTTTCCTGTCAGTGTCTGCACTAGGTCCCACCAAGTCCTCTAGCAAGCTTAGCCAAAGCTCAAACCAGCTGAGAAGAGCCCTCAGACCCCTATCCAAGATGTAATGAAAATGACATTTAAAGTTGATTTGTCATCACTGAAAACAGGTTCTAAGAATTTAAAGTCCCTCACAGGCTTTTTGGAATACTCACTCCCGTCTTCCCCTCTGCTCTACCTGTTCTGCTGCTCAAGTTTTTGTTCTATGAAAATCCCAAACCGCTTTCCCATTATTCTTTGGCATCTCTCCTTCCTCATTCTCAGATCCACAGAGCTGCTCTCAGCATCGCCTTCCCTGTCATCCCCCTCTGTACCAGGTCCACAGAAATGTCTTAAATGACCTTCTCCAGAAGTCTTCACCAAGGCTTACTTTAGGTCTTTCAGCAAAAGAGTCCCTCTGAAAAAGTTCAATGAAGATAAACTTCCACTCTTCGTGTTGCCCTGTTCTACTTGGCCACTGGCTGGAAAAATCACCACCCCTAAGCTAGACATCGCCTTACCAGTTTTTCACAAAATATGTGAACAAGGACTCTGGCCTTGAGCTGGGGCTTCACAGAGATGGCTACATTTCTAAGATAAAAAAGTTACCAACTGGGCTCCATGGTGACAGCTGGCAAGGAGGAAAAAAAAGAGACAAAAAAGCTCTCCCGTTCCAAGGTGTCCTTGAAAAGTTAACGTGCACAGAACAGAGGAAAAAAACAGAAACAAAAACTGATTTGTGTAAATTCCTGCAGACTGTGAACTTCTGAGCCCCTTCCCTTACATGTTGGGCACAAATACTAAAACTACCAAAACTTTTGGTTCAGTGGATTAATTGATTACAACAGAAGCAATGCCCTCTAAATACGGATGCGACCAAATAAAACTGCTTTCCTGTCTTTGGTGCTATCTTAGGTGCCTTTCCTTGTCCATCCCTACAACAGTATAATTCTATACACTTTTAACATTATTTATGTTTTCATAAAATGGTCAATAGATGCGATTAATTATGTAATGATGCAGATGTTTTCGAGAGTGCTCTATCAGGATGCAGGTTCATTTAAAGATCAAATAGGGGGGCATACAACCCGGTTCCACCAGGAACCTGTATCCCTCACTTTAGCCATCCTATTAGGAATAATAGTTGCTAAAGGGGTGGGCACAGGAACAAATGCCCTAGTCCATGAGACACACCAAAGACACAATTAGAAGCAGAAATAGACCAAAGCTTAAAGACATTAAAAACCGCATCACAGCTTTACAGGAATTTTAACCTCTCTCTCTCTGAAGTTGTTTACAGAGCAGGCGAGTGTTGGCCCTCCTCTTCATGAGAGAAGGGTGCCTTTTTGCTTGCATTGAGGAAAGAATGATGTTTTTATGCCGACAATACTGGAGTTGTAAAAGAATCTATGAGTAAATTAAGAAAACGACTTGAAGAGGGTCAAAGAAAGACAGAGGCCCCCAAAGGGAGGTTTGAGTCTTGGTTCACATAGTCCACCTGGTTAACTACGCTTTTATCCACCCAGGCTGGTCCATTAATAATTCTCATATTATTGTTAACTGTAGGACCCTGTTTGCTCAACCATGTAGTTTCTTTTCTCACCCAAATTGAACCTGTTATTAACCCTAACCATACACTGTTCTCTCAATCTAATTTTACAGAAGAGCGGGGACAGAGTTGGTCTTAAAATACAGCAATATAGAGGATCTTGCACCTGCTGAGAACCTCAAAGGTCCATGAAGAAATGATCCCTGGAGAAGATGTAGTCAACTATGAAGGACCTGAGAGAGCAAAAGTCTTCCATGGCAAACAACCTGCTCATGATGAAGGGAAGTGTCTGAATCAGCCATTCTCTTCTTAATGTAGAGAAGATGGACCAAAGCAGGGATGTGTTGAGAGCTTCTCCTGCGTGCCAATGGTTGACATACCATTCTAACTTGTGAAAGTGTCACAGAAAGTAGGGGCAGCCTCCTTCTCATGGGAACCTTAGAAGCAACTGTTAGGACAAAGTTGTTGCCAAGGCAGTGACCAAATTCAGTTCCTAAAGGAAGTGACCTCACCTAACTTCTATGGTGATAGAACTCTCTGAACTTGGAATCCAGGAAGCCTGGCACCCAGAGCCATTCCCGGTCCCAGTCCCAGTTTTCAAACTTATTTTGATTTACCAAGGACAGACTCAGTCTTTCTTGGGACCTACTGATGTGAGGATGGCCAAATGCAAGAAAAGCTATGGAGAGGGGGCTTTCCTGAGAAAGTAGGCATTGACTCACCACTTGATCCTTAAAACTTCACAGAGTTGGCCAAGAAGACCAGATTTGAGACAGAACAGGCCATTTCTGGGAACATAGTATGGCCCACCAGTCAGAGGACTCTCCGGATAGTCACAGACCTACATGGGGGAAGGAGGTGCCTTTGTGATGTGGGTGTGAGTTTGTGGTTTTTGTCTCATGTTCTGAGAATAGGTATGAAAGAAGGTTTGTTTTGTTTGGAGTGAACGGTTTCTAGTAAGTCGTTTGACAACGCGAGTGTTTCTATGTCAGTGTATCCCACTGCGCCCGTGGTTGTAGACATTAGAAGAGAGAATGCATCAATGAATATGTCCTGTCAGATAGAAAGATTCCCAGCATTCATCCTTCCCAATTAATTAATGGACTGCAGCTTGCCTTATTGATGGGCAACACCTACTATCTTCCTAAGATCCTGTTTTCTTCCTGAATTCTGGCCACTCTCCAGAATAGGCTCATGGTTTTGTGTTTAAGATATGTACAACCACGAAGCTCTGTGAAATGACCATGTACTAGATAGCTAAAGGGAATGGCGAGCATCTCAGAAAACTCAGATATCAGTGTGATCAGTAAAGTCTCAGTGGAGAAACCATGCTTGGGGCCTTTTGCTTAGCTTTTCTTCTGTTGCCCTGAATGTCAGGAAGGTCTTTTCCGCAGGCCACCACTTTGTGAAGCCTGAAGAAAACAGTTTTCAAATGGAAATGAATGGGTATTACCTGTGGTTCCTTGCTTAATTGTTTTGCAGAGGATGTGTCTGAATCAGCCTATTTGCCCTGTGTGAGGCTGTGGCTTAGTTTTTCACCTTCTGATGGATATAAAGAAAGATCCCATGTGTACATCCAAAACCAAAATGGCCAAAGAGCAGTCCTTGTGGATGAAGTCTCTCGCCTTCCTCTGTAACTTTCCTGAACACCATCAAGTCAGAATAGGGATCCTTTGGGTAAAATGAGATCTTCAGAGCTCTGCAGAGGCTACCCCATGGTTGCTTGGGTTTTCTCAAGACTCCAATACACATAAAGAATCCAAACCCCACAGTCAGTTGACCTCAAATTGAAGAAGTGGAGCAGTATTAATGGGAGGCCTATTTGATCTCTCCTGGTTCACAAGAAGGGTGTCCATGCCACCCTGAATTAGGCAATTTAGGTGCAAGAGAGCTTATTTGGGACACGGACTTGAGCTGTCCCCCTCATGGAAAACTCTAGCCAGAGGTTATTATGTGTGTTGGAGTCTTTTAATTTAAATTGTGGTCATTTGGGTGGCGGTTAGAAGAGATGACTTGGTCCACATGTGCTTGAACTCTGGTGTGATTCCCTTAGAGGCTGAGTTCTGCAACTGAACTCAGAGAAGTATTGCCATGAATAGTGTTGAGGTTTCAGAAAGCCAGGCATGACTGTCGCCCTTGGAAACTGAGTTCTATGCCCAGGGTGGCTTTCCACAGAGCACTGGGCCTCTCAGCTAGGATACCACTTGATTTTATTCTGAAAGACTTGGCACCCATCATTGAGAGTCAAAACTCATATGGACCTCACATTGTAGAGCTAAATGAGCTAAACATCATGTGATCTTTTCACCACTCTTTGGGAAGCCTTACCTGTGAGTGTTCTCCAGAGCTTTCATTGAAATGAGCTTCCTAACCATCTAATGGTTCCTGAATGAATTGAAACTCACAGTGCCTCCAACTTCATCCTTGAAAAATGGCTAGATAAATACCATGAAATTTTTGAAATTCCCATCACCAGGTGGCACTGGAGAACCTTTGGATGACATGTTGCTGATCATGAATGTTCCAGACAGTGTCTTGTTTTACTGGGTTTCATGTAAATGGTGTAGAACAGAGATGTCAGTAAGTTGGACTCTGTTGAGTAGTGGGCCTAGAGCAGTGTTGGGCAGGTATGTGATAAAACATATGTGTGGGGCCATTTGGATCTGCCATTGGCTTCCAAATGGCTTGTGACTGATATGGCGCAGCCAGCAGAACCTTCCGTGTAAAGGCAACTTGTTATATGGAGAGATTTCAGGACATTGTTCAGAATCAGGTTGCTATGGTCAAGGGGTCAAGCTATGTGGGATAGAAGCCTGGTTCTTGTATCATCCTGCAGACCCTGACCCACCACACGTGACAGAACTCCCTCTTGCACTTTGTCCCAGTTGAACTCCTTGTATTTCGTGAAGCAAATACCAAACTCCCAGTGCAGCAGGAAGAAACACCACGAAATGGAGGATGACCATATGGCTTCACAGTCCAAACGGGGAGACACTAAGCGCCCAGTGGCCACAGTTTACCTACAAAGAGAGAATTCAGCACTGCTGCCTCGTGTTCATTGTAAAATAAGAAACTTTGTCCTCCTGGTCACATAGATGCAGACCCAGCTTTGAGGTTCTCACTACAAAGGAAGCTTAACTCGTGACAACAACCTATATTTCAGTGCCCAACCTCAGTGGCAGTTTCTCAAAAAGTTTTAGGCAAGCAGAGCTCCATGTTTGTGGAGTGTGTACTTTGTCCTTATTTTTGGAAACTCTTATACCACCTCGAAGTTTGTGCACTCTTGAGCATTTTCCATTCCAGAAATGTAATCACAGATTTTGTAACTCTTCTTCTCTAATTGTGTCTTACTTGGGGCGAAGATAATGTCAAGGCATGGTTCTGGATGAGAGTGGGAAGATTTGTTGTAGCACATATTTGCATACACATTGGATTAATTTTCCTATTTTCCATTTGAAATTCTGAATCCCTGACACTAACACATATTCTACTAGACTCTGACTACTAATTCTAATAAGATGGAGAAAAATAACCCAAACAGTATATAAGTACATGCAGTTCAGAGTTCGACTTGCCTTTTGCATGATAAAGGGTAGGTGTTATAAATCTAGTCAATTTTTAATTGAAATAGTTCTCGATCTGTTTTCAAAGGTAACAAATATGTGAACTACTGTCTCCCATTCTCTGGAGCCTATTCAGCACATGTATTTTTATATGCACATATAGAATCCTGCATGGTATCACACGTACATTCTTGTGAATTACATGACATAGCAGATACAAAGTGTGAGAAGTGATCACTCCTCCTAAACCCTGTTGGAACTGAAAATTCAACCTATGGGTGAGCTTCCCAGTAGAACAACATAATACATAAACCCATGTTCAGTAAAATGAATGTTTTTGCATCTTTATGATATATATTTCATGATGAATTTCGATTGGCATATATATTGCTACTTATTAATGTCTATGTTTGTGTGTGTGTGTGTGTGTGTGTATATATATATATATATATATATATATTTATACTCTCCAGATTTTTAAAAATATGAAATATATGTGTCTTATATACAATCCCTAAATTCATTCATGTTCATGTATGTGGATTAATAATCAACTTTTCACAAGATTATTCTTAGAAATATTCATCCACCCGAAATACATATTTGTTTCCTAGTACTGAAAACTAACTTCAGTGAAAGGAGCATACAAATCCTAATATGTCTACATTAACTAACCCAGTTTAACATCAATGCATGTAGGTTACTATGGAACATGATGTGTATTTTGACGTTAATTTTTATTCCACACTGGTACATTACTATTTCTTCAGTTTATGTACATCATAGAATATATATTTGATTCACTAGTTGGCAAATTTATAGGCATTTGTTTCACTTTCAATCACTTCCTGCTCCAGAACACATGTATTCCTCTATGTTTCTTTACTGGTCTATTCATGAGACTTTTTTCCAAATATATTATTTTTGATTTCCATAATCAATTTTGAAACAAAACTCACACACCCTTCATGATAAACCATAACCCTAAGATGATCATTAGATATATAACTGGTTGGAATGAATGATTGTATATCAATATAACATTTCTTATATATTTTCAGATATCTATTCAATCCATTATTTAAAGTGGATCCAGTTATATTATTTATTCACAGTATGGTCTATTCATGCATTATGTGTATATTCATAGAAATAGGGTACACCTCTTTGTACGACCATACTAATTTATAAGTCTTCAAAATATTGCTCCAAGAAATGGTGGAAGAAATACTCATGTCACCTGATCTACATACACATTTTATCACAGAAATATTCTGGACACCAAAAGCAAAGGTCACACTTACAATTGTACCAAAGCCTAAATAGAAAGTGAGCATGGATTACTAAAAACATCCATGTCCAGGTTGCCTAATGCTCTCAAATATCAATCCTATTGGTGACTACATATTTGTTTCTTCCTAATATTATATATTCAACCTCAAACCTGTTGAAAATGTCTAACCCTATCACACACTTTATACTTTGCTTGATTTCCTAATGTCTCTATTGATATCTGCTTTCCTACATGTTTTCCCCAGTTCATCATTGTGACTGACTCTTCACATGTACTGACATTTACATACACTCTCTACCCAAAACCCTATTGCTAAAGAACTTTTGGTCCAAATCCTATACTCACTCTTCTTTCTAAACCTACCGACTACCTTCCTAATCCTACCGATTATCGCTTTTTGACTGGATGTTCTCTTCAACATTCAATCATCCAAAGTACAAGGTCCGATGCCAGTGTATATTGATTTATTTGAGACATCTGTGCAGCACATAACTCAAAGCTAAGTATCCCACTCAAGTCCCTAATGCCCTTCTGGGCTTCAAATCTTACCTAGATTTCTGCTTTCATAGTTATATTTCACATATATACTCTTGTAAATACCACAGGTTGCCAATGCCATTATTCATCCTGCAGAATGATTCGTAACCCAAATCGAACCTATTATTAACCCTAACCATACACTCTTCCTTCAATACAACTTACAGAAGAGCAGGGACAGAGTGGGTCTTACAATATAGGAATGTAGATTATCTTCCACCTGCTGAGAACCTAAAAGATCCATGGAGAAATGATCCTTGGAGAATATGTAGGCAGCTATGTAGGACCTGAGAGAGCAATAGTCATCTTCCATGGCAAACAACCTGGTCAGGAAGAATTGATGTGTCTGAATCAGCCTCTGCCTTCTTAAAGTAGAGAAGATTTACCTATGCAGGCCTGTGTGGAGAGCTATTCCTGGGTGCCTATGGTTGATTTACCATTCTAACTTCTGAATGTGTCACAGGATGTTCGGGCAGCCTCCATCTCATAGGAACCTTGGAAGCAACTGTTAGGACAAAGTGGTTACCAAGGCAGTGACCATATTCAGTTCCTGAAAGAAGTGACCTCACTTCACTTCCTTGGTGATGGAATTCTCTGAACTTGGGATCCCAGAAGCCAGGCACCCAGAGTCAGTCTCACTCCAAGTCCCAGTGGGCTAACTTATTTGTTTTTCCCAAAGACATAGTCAGTCTTTCTTGGTACCTACTGATGTGAGGATGGCCAAATTCCAGCAGAGCTCGGAAGAGGGGCCTTTCCTGAGAAAGTAGGTAGTGGCGAACCACTGGCTCCTGACAACTTCACAGAATTTTCCAAGGAGACCAGATCTGAAATAGGACAGGCCATTTTGGGGGGAACATAATATGGCCCACCAGTCAGAAGACACTTCGGATAATCACAGACCTACTTGGGTGAAAGAATCGCCTTTGCTGTTGTAGGTGTGAGTTTGTGGTTTTTTCTGATGTTCTGAGAATAGCTAGGAAAGGTGGTTTATTTGGTTTGGAGTGGACTATTTCTAGTAAGTCCTTTGACATGGTGAGTGTTTCTATGTCTGTGTATCCCAGTGTATCCGTTGTTGTAGACATTAGAAAAGAGAATGCATCAATGGAAGCGTTGTCTCTAGTTGAAAGCTTCCCCACATTCTTACTGCCCAATTGATGAATGGACTGCAGCTTGCCTTATGGATGGGCAACATCTACTAACTTCTTAAGTTCCTGTTTTCTTCGTGTTTTCCAGCCACTCTCCAGAATAGGCTCATGGTTTTGAGTCCCAGATATGTAACACCACAGGGCTCTGTGACATGGCCATGTACTGGATAGCTTAAGGGAATGGGAGCATCTCAGAAAACTCAGATATCAGTGTGACCAGTAATGTCTCAGTGGAGAAACCCTTCTTTGGGCCATTTGCTTACTTCTGTTTCTATTATCCTGAATATCAGGAAAGTCTTTGCCTCAGGCCACCCAGTTGTGTAGCATTAAGAAGACTGTTTTCATATGGAAATGAATGGACATCACGGGTGGCTCTTTGCTTAATTGCTTTGGAATGGAATGTGTCTGAATCAGCCTCTTGTCCTTGAATGAGGTTGTGCCTTACATTCTCAGCACCTGATGGATCTAAAGAAAGATCCCATGTGGTTCCAAAACCAAAATGACCAAAAGAGAAGTCATTGTGGATGAATATTTTTGCCTTCTTGTTTTAGGTTCCTGACCTCCATCAAGTGAGAATAGGGATCCTTAGGGTCAAATGAGTCTTTGAAATCCCTGCAGAGGCTAGCCAACATGTGCTTGGGTTTTCTCATGACTCCAAATCACATCAAGAATTTATAGGCTTCAGCCAGTAGGCCTCAATTTGGAGAAGCGGAACACTTTAACAGCAGGAATATTTGATCACTCCTGGTTCACAGGAATAGTGTTCAGGCCACCATGTTTTTAGGCAAATGAGGGGCAAGTGAGCTTATTTTGGACACTACCTTGTGCTCATTGAAACCTCCAGCTAGAGGTTATGATGAGTGTCTACAAGGAAAAAGATTATGGCCCTGTGGGAGTGATTTCATTTTAATTTTGGTCATTTTTGTGGCAGTTGGAAGGGATGACTGGGTCCACCTGGGCATGAAATCTGGTATGATTTACCCTTAGAGACTGAGTTCTGGAACTGACCTCAGAGAAGTATTGCCATGAATTGTGTTGGGATTTTAGGAGGCCACGCATGAGACTCACTCTTGGAAACTGAGATCTTGGCCCAGGGTGGGTTTCCACAGAGGCCTGGGTATCTCAGCCAGGATATCACATGATTTTATTCTGAAAGACTTGGTAGCCATAGTTGAGATTCAAAACACACATGGACCTCACATTGTAGACGTCAATTGGCCTGGCTTCATGTGACCTGCTGGCAACTCTTTGAGAAGCCTTGACTTTAAAGTTCTCCAGAGCATTCATTGAAATGAGCTTTCTCAACACTTAACGGTTCCTGAATGAATTGAAACCCACAGTGCCTGTAACTTCATCCTTGAAAAATTGCTAGATAAATACCATAAAAGTTTTGAAATTCCCATGACCAGGTGGCACTGCAGAAACTTTGGATGTCCTGTTGCTGATCATGTGTATACCAGACAGTGCATTGTTTGACTGGGTTTCATGAAAATGGTGTAGAATACGAGATGCCAGGAATTTGGAGCCTGGTGAGTAGTGGGCCTAGAGTAGTGGTGGGCAGGTATGTGATGAAACATCAAGGTGGGGCCATGTGGATCGGCTATCGGCTTACAAATGGCTTGTGACTGATATGGCGCAGCCCCCATTCCCTTGTAGGTAAAGGCATCTTGTTATGTGGAGAGGTTTCAGGGCAATGTTCATAATCAGGTTGCTATGGTTATTGGGACAAGCTATGTGGGATAGAAGACTGGTTGGTACATTCTCCTGCAGATGCTAACCCACCCCACGTGACAGAACACGCTCCAGCACTGTATCCCAGATGAACTTCTTATATTGTGTGAAGCAAGTACCAATTTCCCAGTGTAGCAGCAAGACACACCACGAAAAGTGGAGGATGATCAAATGTCTTCACAGTCCCCACCGGGAGACACTTAGCCTCCAGTGGACATAGTTTACCTACAAAGAGAAAATTGAGCACTGCTGCCTCATGTTCATTGGAAAATAAGAAATCATGTCTTCCAGGTCACATAGAAGCAGACCCAACTTTTATGATCTCACTACAAAGGAAGCCAAAGCTTATGACAACAACATATATTTCAAGTGCCCAACCTCAGAGGCAGTATTCCAAGAAGTCTTAGGCCAGCAGAGCTCTTTGTTTGTGGAGTGTTTACCCTGTCCTTTACTTTTGGAAACGCCTCTACCACCTCCAAGGTTGTGAACTCCCGAGGATATTCCATTCCATATATGTATTCATAGATTTTCACACTTTTCTACTATAATTGTGTCTTTCTTGGGTGAAGGTAATGTCAAGGCATTGTTCTGGATATGAGTGAGAAGATTTTTGTGTAGCACATATTTACATACACATTGGATTCATTTTTCAATTTTCCATTTGAAATACTGAATCCCTGACACTAACCCATACCCTACTAGACTCTGACTAATGATCCTAATATGATGGTGAAAAATAACCCAAAAAGAAAAGAAACACAAGCAGTTCAAAGGAGGCATGGTGTATAGTTGGAATTGCCTTTTGCATTATATTTTGTAGGAGTTATAAATCTAGTCAATTTTTTGTTGAAATAGCTCTACATGTGTTTTTAAAATTAACAAATATATGAATCCCTGTCTCCCTTTCTCTGTAGCCTATTCAGCACATGTATTTTTATATGCACATATAGAATCCTACCTGATATCACTCGTATACACTTGTGAGGTGGCTGAATTGGCAGATGCAAATTGAGAGAAGAGATCACTCCTCCTAAACGCTGTTGGAACTGAAAATTCAACCTATGGGTGAGCATCCTAGTTGAATAACATTATACATAATTTCATGTTCAGTAAAATTAATATTTTTCAATCTGTGGATTATATATATTTCATGATGAATTTCTATTGGCATATATATCGCTACTTTTTTTTATTGGTTGCTCAAAACATTACAAAGCTCTTGACATATCATATTTCATACATTAGATTCAAGTGGGGTATGAACTCCCATTTTTACTCCAAATACAGATTGCAGAATCACATCAGTTACATATCCATATTTTTACATAATGCCCTATTAGTTACTGTTGTATTCTGCTACCTTTCCTATACTCTACTATACCCCCTCCCTTCTCTTCCCAACTTTTCTCTCTACCATACCTACTGTAATTCATTTCTCTCCTTGTTTATTTTCCCACAACCTCTTATATGTAATTTTGTGTAACAATAAGTGTCTCTCTCCATTACCATGCAATTTCCCTCTTCTCTCCCTTTCCCTCCCACCTCATGTTTCTGCTTAATGTTAATCTTTTCTTCATGCTCTTCCTCCCTGCTCTGTTCTTAGTTGCTCTCATTATATCAAAGAAGACATTTGGTATTTGTTTTTTAGGGATTGGCTAGATTCACTAAGCATAATCTGCTCTAGTGCCATGCATTTCCCTGCAAATTCCATTATTTTGGCATATTTTAGTGCTGTGTAATCCTCCATAGTATATAAAAGTCACATTTTTTTATTCATTCATCTATTGAAGGGCATCTGGGTTGGTTCCACAGTGTAGCAATTGTGAATTGTGCTGCTATGAAAATTGATGTGGCAGTATCCCTGTAGTACGCTCTTTTAAGGTCTTCAGGGAATAGTCCAAGAAGGGCAATAGCTGGGTCAAATGGTGCTTCCATTCCAAGCTTTCACAGGAGTCTCCATACTGCTTTCCAAATTGGCTGCACCAGTTTCAGTCCCACCAGCAATGTACAAGAGTACCCTTATCCCCACATCCTCGCCAGCACTTGTTGTTGTTTGACTTCATTATGGCTGCCAATCTCACTGGATTGAGATGGTATTTTAGGGTGGTTTTTATTTGCATTTCTCTTACTGCTAGAAATGGAGAGCATTTTTTCATGTACTTGTTAATTGATTCTATGTCCTCCTCCGAGAAGTTTCTGTTCAGGTCCTTGGCCCATTGGGTTATTGGTTATCTTATTGTATAATTTTCTGAGTTATTTGTATACTTTGTATACTCTAGATATTAGGGCTCCATGTGAAGGGTGAGGAATAAAAATTTGTTCCCATGATGTAGGCTCCATATTTACCTCTCTTATTGTTTCTCTTTCTGAGAAAAAAAAATTCAGTTTAAGTAAGTCCCATTTCTTGATTCTTGTTATTAACTCTTGTTTTATGGGTGTCCTATTAAGGAATTCGGAGCCTGACCACGCAATATGTAGATCTGAGCCAACTTTTTCTTCTATCAGACGCAGAGACTCTGATTTGAATCTAGCTCCTTGATCCACTTTGAGTTAACTTTTGTGCATGGCGAGAGGAGGGGATTCAGTTTCATTTTGTTGCATATGGATTTTCAGTTTACCAAACACCATTTGATGAAGATGCTATCCTTCCTCCATTGCAGGCCATTAGCTCCTTTATCAAATATAAGATAGTTGTAGCTTTTTGGATTAGTCTCTGTGTCCTCCATTCTGTACCATTGGTCCACCCACCTGTTTTCGTACAAGTACCATGCTGTTTTTATTATGATTGCTCTGTAATATAGTTTGAAATCTGGTATCGCTATACTGCCTGATTCACACTTCCTGCTTAGAATTGCTTTTGCTATTCTGGGTCTTTTATTTTTCCATTTGAATTTTATGATTGCTTTATCTATTTCTACAAAAAATTCCTTTGGGATTTTGATTGGCATTGCATTAAACCTATAGAGAACTTTTGGTAATATCACCATTTTGATGATGTTAGTTCTGCCTATCCATGAACACGGTATATTTTTCCATCTTCTAAGATCTTATTCTATTTCTCTTTTTAGGGTTCTGTAGTTTGCATTATATAAATCTTTCATCTCTTTTGTTAGGTTGATTCCCAAGTATTTAATTATTTTGAGGAAATTGGGAATGCAGTGTTTGGACTCATTTTTGTTTCAGAAGTTTTGTCGCTAATATACAGAAATGCCTTTGATTTATGCATGTTGATTTTGTATCCTGCCACATTGCTGCATTCATTTATTAGTTCTAGTAGTTTTTTCTGTAGACCCTTTTGGGTCTTCTATGTATAGAATCATGTCATCTGCAAATAGTGATAATTTAAGTTCTTCTTTTCCTATTTTTATGACTTTAATGTCTTTCATCTCTCTAATTGCTCTGGCCAGTTTTTTCGAGAAATATATTGAATAGAAGTGGTGATAGAGGACATCCCTGTCTTGTTCCATATTTTAAAGGGAATGCCTTCAACTTTTCTCCATTCAGAATGATGCTAGCCTGAGGCTTAACATAGATAGCTTTTACAATGTCGAGGTAAGTTCCTGTTATACCTAGTTTTTAAAATGTTTTGAACATAAAGGAATGCTCTACTTTGTTGAATGGTTTTTCTGCATCTATCGAGATGATCATATGGTTCTTATCTTTAAGTCCAATGATGTTGTGAATAACATTTATTGATTTCCGTATATTGAACCAGCCTTGCATCCCAGGGATGAATCCTAGTTGATCATGGTGCACAATTTTATTGATATGCCTTTCTATCCAATTCACCAGAATTTTAATGAGGATTCTTGCATCTAGGTTCATCAGAGATATTGGTCTGTAGTTTTCTTTCTTTGAGGTGTCTTTGTCTGGTTTCAGAATCAGGGTGATGTTGGCCTCATAGAATGAATTTGGCAGAGCTCCCAGTTTTTCTATTTCCTGAATAACTTGAAAAGTATTGGTATTAATTCTTCTTTAAAGGTTTTGTAAAACTCTGCTGTATACCCATCCGGTCCTGGGCTTTTCTTGGTTGGTATTCTTTTGATTGCTTCTTCTACTTCATCCATTGATATTGGTCTGTTTAAATTGTGTGTTCCCTTATGACTCAGTCTGGGCAAATCATATGACTTAAGAAATTTATCGATGTCTTCACTATTTTCTATTTTATTGGAATACAGTTTTCCAAATAATTTCTAATTTTCTTCTGTATTTATGTTGCATCTGTTGTGATATTGCCTTTTTCATCCCGTATGTTAGTAATTTGAGTTCTCTCTCTTCTTCTCTTCGTTAGCACGGCTAAGGGTCTGTCGATCTTATTTATCTTTTCGAAGAACCAACTTTTAGTTTTGTTAATTTTTTCAATAGTTTCTTTTGTTTCAATTTCGCTCTGATTTTAATTATTTCTTGCCTTCTGCTACATTTGCTGTTGTTTTGCTCTTCCTTTTCTAGGGCTTTGAGATAAAGTGTGAGCTCATTTATTTGTTGTTTTTTTTTTCTTTTTTTGAGGAATGACCTCCAGGCAATGAATTTACCTCTTAAAACTTCTTTCATTGTGTCCCATAGAATCTGATATGTTGTGTCTGTATTTTCATTTATCTCGAAGAATTTTTTTATTTCCTCCTTTATGTCTTCTGTAACCCATTGATCATTCAGTAACATATTGTTCATTTTGCAGGTGATGTATGATTTTTTCTTTTTTCTTTTATCATTGGATTCCAGTTTCATTCCATTATGATCACAAAAAATTCATGGTATTATCTCCTCCCCTTTATATTTACTGAGGGTTGCCCATTGATCATTCAGTAACATATTGTTCATTTTGCAGGTGATGTATGATTTTTTCTTTTTTCTTTTATCATTGGTTTCCAGTTTCATTCCATTATGATCACAAAAAATTCATGGTATTATCTCCTTCCCTTTATATTTACTGAGGGTTGCCCTATGGCATAACATATGGTCTATTTTTGAGAAGGATCCATGTGCTGCTGAGAAAAAAGTATATCCACTTGATGATGGTTGATATATTGTATATATGTCAGTTAAGTCTAGGGTATTGATTGTGATATTGAGTTCTATAGTTCCTTTATTCAACTTTTGATTGGAGGATCTGTCCAATGGTGAGAGAGGTGAGTTGAAGTCACCCATAATTATTGTATTGTGGTCTATTTGATTCTTGAACTTGAGGAGAATTTGTTTTATGAACATCGCAGAACCATTATTTGCTGCGTGAATATTGATAATTGTTATGTCTTGTCGGTGAATGGTTTCTGTTAACAGTATATAATGTCCTTCCTTATCCCTTTTGATTAAATTAGTCTTGAGGTCGATTTTATTCGATAGGAGGATGGCCACCCCTGCTTGCTTACGAGGTCTGTGTGCATGGTATAAATTTTCCCAATCTTTCACCATCAGCTTGTGTATGTCTTTTCCATTCAGATGTGTCCCCTGGAGGCAACATATTGTTGGATTTGTTTTTTTTTTTTTTAATTCAAGTTACAAGCCTATGTCACTTTATTGGAGAGTTTAAGCCATTAACGTTTAGAGTTACTATTGATATATGGTTTGTACTGCCACCCATGTTTGCCTATATCTTTTTTTTCAAATTAGATTGTTTCTCCATGATTAGCTTTTCCCCGCCCTCTGTCATTACTGAGGCACTTCCCACTGATGGTTTTCGTTGTTGATTTTCATTTCTTCCTTGTGTAGTGTTTTGCTCCAGATGCTTTCCAATGCTGGTTTTCTGGCTGCAAATTCTTTTAGCTTTTGTTTATCATGAAATATTTTTATTTCGTTGTCTTACATTAAGCTTAATTTTGCTGGATACATAATTCTTGGTTGGCATCCATTGTCTTTCAGTGTTTGAAGTACGTTGTTCCAGGATCTTCTCACTTCCAGCATCTGTGATAAAAAAATCCATTGTTAACCTTTTTGGTTTACCCCTGATTGTAATCTGCCTCCTTTCTCTGGTAGCTTTTAATATTTTCTCTTTGTTTTGTATATTGGATATCTTCATAAAAATGTGTCTTGGCATGGGTCTACTGTGATTTTGTGTGCTCAGTGTCCTGTAAGCATCTACAATTTGTTTATCTGTTTCCATTTTTATTTCTGGAAAGTTTTCTCTAATTATTTCATTCAGCAGGTTACTCATTCCCTTGGTTTGAATCTCTGTACCTTCCTCTTTCCGGATGACTCATAAGTTTGTTTTTTTATGTTATCCCATATCTCTTGGATGTTTTCTCATAATTTTTTACAGCATTTCTTTCTTGGCTAGAGTTTTTTTTCAAGATGATATATTTTGTCTTCATTATCTGACATTCTGTCTTCTACTTGCTCCACTCTGTTAGTGATACTCTCAATTGAGTTTTTAATTTGGTTTATCATTTCCTTGATTTCTAGAATTATTGTTCGATTTTTCTAATAATCTCTATCTCCTGAAAAAGATGCTTAATTTCTTATTTTATCTGTTTATGTAATTTATTTTCAATGCGTTCTATCACTGTTTGTTTTTGCTGTCTCGTATCCTCTTTAAGGTTCCATTCCATCTGTCTAAGGTATTCCTTGAGTTCTTTAAATGACCATTTTTCTGATGACTCTAGATGCTCTTGAATATTTAGGCTGTCCTTCATTGTTTGCACTTTTTTTCTTCCTTGCTTTTTTATGCTTCTCATGTTACTTCTTGTTCTGTTTGACTACTGAGTTACTGCTTACTCTTATAAATTTATTTGATGCTTGGAAGGAAAGATATTAGAAGGGAAGGGAAGAAGTCACTAAGGAGAATGAGAGTAGGCAGGTAGAATTCAGGGAAGGGGGTATAACAAAATTGAAAAGAAATGAAAAGACAAAAGCAAAAATAGAAAATAAAGAAAATTTTAAGTAATAATGATAATTTAAAAATGAAAATTAAAATTTAAAATAATAATAATAATAATAAAATAAAAAATTAAAAAAAATAAAAACATTAAAAAAGTTAAAGAACAACAACAAAAATGAAAATCAAAGAAAAAGAAAAGCATACAAATAAAATAATAATATTAATACATGCAGTCCTAGAGTTCAATTTACTTCTCTTCCAGTAGGTGGAGCTGTGTGCACTGGGCCAAGATTCTCCTCTCAATTAGCGGGAACCAATCACTGTGCAGCAGCTCTTCCTCCCAGACTGGGCGGGTCTCCAATCCTGAGTGCCTAGGGCCTTCTCTTGTGCTTCCTCAAGCCAGGCCCCGTTCACCTTTGACGCTCACCACAATACTGGTTACACGCCAGGCCTCTGCTCCTGGTAGCCCTGTTTTAATGAACGCCTGGGCACACTCTCCCTGTTTGCCTCCCTCAGACCCTAAGTTTGTAGACCTTTGGCCTGAGAACCCCCAGCGAATTTTCTTGTCCTCCGGGAGCCATGCCCCCGGTAGGTGGTGTAAGAGACCTCAATTGTCAGCACTGGTGGGAGTGGTAGCCGGGAATTCCATGCTGCGAGTCCCGAGCCAATCCTGATTCCCTAGGTCTGGCTATCGCGCTCCTGGGAGACCTGGGAGGGGCCATTACGGCAGAGTTGGGAAGGGCCCTTGAGGTTTCCCCATGGTTTTGAGAGAGATGGCAATGGGATTACACACTTGTCGCGTTGGTTTCAATGAAGTTATCTCCTCCGCCTGTAATGTCAGTTCTCTGCCATGGTCGTATCCCATTAAAATGGTGACCATTCGTTCCCTTTGCTGGGTGACCAATGCAACAGGTGGGTCCTGACTATATCTCCCAAGCCCCATTTCAATCCTGTGGCCACTGCCTATGAAGGCTCAGTTGTCTTTTAACTCTGTCAATTCAGAAAGACCGACCAGTTATTTCAGCGGGAATGTTAGTGCTGAGTCACAAAAACCAGACGAATCTAAGCTTGAATGCAGCCAATCCGGGCTCTGTGTGTGTTCTGAGGGGCCCAGACTGTTCGCCTCAGATTCACAACAGGTCAACATTGCCTAGTGATTCTGAGCAAACAGCATTTAGACAGTTTACGACTCCCTATGCCCGTGCAGCTGAAGAGATCATAGACTTGATTTCTCCATGCCTGCCTTCATAATGGATCTCCTGTATTGCTACTTTTTAATATCTGTGCATGTGCGTGTGTGTGTGTGTGTGTGTGTGTGTGTGTATATATATATATATATATATATATATATATATATATATATATATATATATATATACACTCTCCAGATTTTTCAAAATATAAAATATGAAATATATGTGTCTTATTATACACTCCCTAAATTCATTCATATTCATATCTGTGGATTTATAATCAACTTTCCACAAGATTATTCTCAGAAATAATCATCCACCTGCAATACATATTGTTTCCTAGTACTGAAAATTAAATTCAGTGAATGGTGCATACAAACCCTAATATTTCTACAGTTACTTAGCCAGTTTAAAATGAATGCAAGTAGATTCCTAGGGGACATAATGTGTATTTTGACTTTCATTTTTATTCAACACTTGTATGTTACTATGTCTTCAGTTTATGCACATCATAGGATATATATTTCAGTCACAAATTAGAAAATTAATAGGAATTTGTTTCACGATCAATCACTTCCTGATTCAGAACACATGCATTCCTCCATGTTTCTTGACTAGTCTTTTCATGAGACTTCTTTCCAAACACATTATTTTTGTTTAACATCATCACTTATAAAGCAAAACTCAAACACCATTCATCATAAACCATAATCCAAATATTACCATTAGATATATAACTGGTTGGAATGAATGATTGTATATCAATATAAGATTTCTTATATATTTTCACATATAAATTCAATCCATTATTTAAAGTGGAATCAGTTATGTTATTTATTCATAGTATGGTCTATTCATGCATTATCTCTATATTCATAGAAACAGGTTACACCTCTTTGTGCCCCTAATACTAATGTATACATCTTCAAATTATTGCTCCCAGAAATGGTGAAAGAAATACTCATGTCACCTAATCTACATATACATTTTATCACAGTAATATTCTGAACAAAAAAAAAATAAAATGTCACACTTATGATTGTACCAAAGCCTAAAAGGAAAGTGAATGAGGATAACTAATAGCATCCATGTCCAGGCTGCCTAATGCTCTCAAATGCCATTCCCATTTGTGACGACATATTTGTTTTTTCCTATGATTATATATTCAAACTCAAGCCTGTTGAAAATGTCTAATCCTATCACTCACTTTATACATTGCCTGATTTCGTAATGTCTCTATTGACACCTGCTTTCCTACATATTTTCCCCAGTTCATCATTTTGGCTGACTCTTCACATGTGCTTACATTTTCATTCACTCTCTAAACGAAACCCTATTGCTAAAGAAGCTTTTTATTCCAAATCATATACTCACTCTTCTTCCTAAACCTACTGACTATCTTCCTAATCCTACCGACTATCCCTTTTTGACTGGATGTTCTCTTCTACATTCAATCATCCAAGGTACTAGGTCCTATGCCATTGTATTTTGATTTAACAGAGACAATTGTACAGAACATAATTCAACACTAAGTATCCAAACCAAGGGCCCAATGCCCTTCTGGGCTTCAAATCTTTCTTAGATTCCCGTTTTCATACATATATTTCACCTATATATTCTTATAAATATCGCAGGTTCCCAATCCCATTATTCATCCTGCAGAATGATTCCTAACTCAAATCGAAAATATTATTAACCCTAACCATACACTAACTTTGCAGGAGAGCAGGAACTGTGTGGGTATTAAACTACAGGAATCCAGGGGATCTTCACCTGCTGAGAAACTCAAATGTTCATGCAGAAATGATCCCTGGTGAAGATGAAGGCAGGTATGAAGTACCTCAGAAAGCAAAAGTCATCTTCCATGGCAATCATTCTGGTAAGGATGAAGGGTTGTGTCTGAATCAGTCTCTCTCTTCTTAATGTATAGAACATGGACCAAACCAGTCCTGTGTGGAAGCTGTTCCCGGGTGCTTATGGTTGATACAGCATTCTAACTAGAGAAAGTGTCCCATGAAAATCGGGGCAGCCTCCACCTCATGGTACTTTTGGAAGCAACTGTTAGGACAAAGTGGTTGCCAAGGCAGTGACATCATTCAGATCCTGAAGGAAGTGATCTTACCTCACTTCCTTGGTGAGGGAACTCTCTGAACTTGGGATCCAGGAAGCCAGGCACCCAGAGACAGTCCCTGTTCTAGTCCCAGTGGTCTCACATGTTTGGAATTACCAAGGACAGAGTCAGTCTTTCTTGGTACCTACAGATGTGAGGATGGCCAAATGCCAGGAAACCTGTGAAGAGGGGCTTTTCCTGAGAAAGCAGGTAGTGTCTCACCGCTGACTCTTGAGAACTTCACAGAGTTGGCCAAGCAGACATGATCTGAGACAGAAGAGGTCATTTCCGGGGAACATTGTATGGCCCACCAGTCAGAGGACACTCCGGGGAGTCACAGACCTACTAGGGGGAAGGAGGTGCCTTTGTGGGTGTGGGTGTGAGTTTGTGGTTTTGTCTCATGTTCTGAGAATAGGTAGGAAAGGCGGTTTATTTGGTATGGAGTGGAATATTTGTATTAAGTCCTTTGACAAAGCGAGTGTTTCTATGTGTGTGTATCCCACTGAGTCCATTGTTGTAGATATTAGAAAAGACAATGCATCAATGGATGTGTCCTGTCTAGTAGAAAGCTTCCCAGCATTAATCCTGCCCAATTCATGAGTGGACTCTGGCTTGCCTTATGGATGGGCAACACCTACAAGATTCCTAATTTCTTGTTTTCTCTCTCAATTCTGGCCACTCTCCAGAATAGTATCATGGTTTTATGTCCAAGATTTGTACCACCTCCAAGATCTGTGACATGGCTATGTAATGGATAGCTGAAGGAAATGGCTAGCATCTCAGAAATCTCAGATATCTGTTGACCAGGAAAGTCTCAGTGGAGAAACCCTGCTTTGGTTCTTTTGCTTACCTATTGTTCTGTTGAATGTCAGGAAGTTTTTTGCCTCAAGCCACCACTTTGTGAACCCTGAAGAAAACATTTTTCAAATGGAAATTAATGGGCATCACCTGTGGCTCTTTGCTTAATTGCTTAGGATTGGGATATGTCTGAATCAGTCTGTTGGCCCTGTGTGAGGCTGTGGCTTAGATTCTCAGCACCTGATGGATCTAAAGATAGATCCCATGTGTGCATCCAAAACCAAAATGGCAAAAAGATCATATATTTTTGATGAACTCTCTTGCCTTTCTCTGGTAGGTTCCTGATATCCATCAAGTGAGAATAGGGATTCTTTGGGTCAAATGTGTTCTTCAAAGCCCTGCAGAGGCTAGGCCATAGGTGCTTGATTTTCATGACTCCAATTCACTTAAAGAATCTAAACCCCAAAGCTAGAAGGCCTCAAGTTGGAGAAGCCAAGCAATATTAAAGGCAGGCCTATTTGATCACTCCTGGTTCACAGGAAGAGAGTCCAGGCTACCCTGACTTTAGGCAAATGAGGGGCAGGGAGCTTATTTTGGACACTGTCGTGGGCTGCATCACTAATGGAAACCTCCAGCCAGAGGATATGATGAGTGTCTACATGGAAGAAGATGAGGGCCATGTGAGAGTGTTTTGGTTTTAATTGTGGACATTTGTCTGGCGGTTGGAAAAGATCACTGGGTCAAACTAGGCTTGCACTCTGGTGCGATGCCCCTTAGAGACTGAGTTCTTTACTGATCTCAGAGAATTATTGCCAGGAATTGTGTTGGAATTTTAAATGGCCATGCATGAGAGTTGCCTTTGGAAAGTGACATCTAAGCCCAAGTTGACTTTCCACAGAGGACAGGGAATCTCAGCCAGGATATCACATGATATTATTCTTAAAGACTTGGCAGCCATATTTGAGAGTCAAAACACACATGGACCATACATTGTAGACCTCAATGGGCCTGGCTTAATCTGACTTTTGGGCACTTTTGGAAGCCTTGCCTGTAAGAATTCTCCAGAGTTTTCATTGAAATGAGCTTCCTCACCATTTAATGGTTTCTGAGTGAATTGAAATCCACAGTGCCTCCAACTTCATCCTTGAAAATTGGCTAGATCAATAACATGAAATTTTTGAAATTCCCATGACCGGGTAGCACTGGAGAACATTTGGATGTCCTGTTGCTGATCATGAGTATACAGGACAGTGCCCTGATTGACTGGGTTTTATGAAAATGGTGTAGAACAGAGATTCCAGTAAGTTGGATCATGCTGAGTAGTTGTACTAGAGCAGTGGTTGGCAGGTGTGTGATAAAACATCTGTGGTGGGGGCATGTGGATCTGCCATTGGCTTCCAAATGGATTGTGACTGACATTTTGCAGTCAGTAGAACCTTATATGTAAAAGCATATTGTTATATGGAGAGGTTTCAGGGCAATGTTCAGAATCAGGTTGCTATGGTCAATGGGGCAAGCTATGTGGGATAGAAGCCTGGTTGGTGCATTCTCCTGCAGAACCCGACCCACCACACTTGACAGAACTCACTTCAGCACTGTGTCCCAGTTGAACCCTTGTATTTAATGAAGCAATACCAAACTCCCAGTGCAGCAGCAAGAAACACCACGAAAGTGGAGGATGATCAAATGAATTTACAGTCCACACGGGGAGACACCAGTGGCCACAGTGTACCTACAAATAGAAAATTCAGCACTGCTGCCTCATGTTCATTGGAAAATAAGAAACCATGTCCTCCAGGTCACATAGATGCAGAACCAGATTTGATGGTCTCACTACATATGAAGCTAATGCTTCTGACAACAGCATATATTTCATTGCCCAACCTCAGAGGCAGTTTCTTCAGATGTTAAGCTGGCAGAACTTCATGTTTTTGGAGTGATTACCCTGTCCCTTTTGGAAACTCCTCTACCACTTCCAAATTTGTGAACTTCTGAGCATTTTCCATTCCACATATGTATTCACAGATTTTCTAAATCTTCTCCTCTAATTGTGTCTTATGTAGGGTGAAGGTAATGTCAAGGCATTGTTCTGAATGAGAGTTGGAAGATATTTGTGTAGCACATATTTGCATACACATTGGATACATTTTCCAATTTTCCATTCGAAATACTGAATCCCTGACACTAACACATACCCTACTAGACTTTGACTTCTTATCCTAATTTGATGGAGAATAATAACCCAAAGAGAATACAAATACAAGAGGTTCACAGGAGGCATGGTGTATAATTGGACATGCCTTTCATATGATAAATGGTAGGTGTTATAAATCTAGCGAATTTTAATTGAAATAGTTCTCCATGTGTTTTAAAAGTTAACAAATATGTGAATAACTGTCTCCCTTTCTCTGTAGCCTATTCATCACATGTATTTTTATAAGCACATATAGAATTCTACCTGGTATCAGTCGTACATTTGGTGAGGTGGCTGGCTTGGCAGATACAAATTGTGAGAAGAGATCACTCCTACTTAATGCTATTGGAACTGAAAATTCAACATATGGGTGAGCTTCTTAGTTGAACAACATAAATCCATGTACATTAAAATTAATATTTTTGGATCTGTGGATGATATATATTTCATGGTGAATTTCAATTCACATACATAATGCTACTTTTTAATGTCTGTGTGTGTGTGTGTGTCTGTGTGTATATATATATATATATATATATTCACTCTCCAGATTTTTAAAAATATTTAGTATATTTTTTTATACCCTCCCTAAATTCATTCATATTCATGTATGTGGATTTATAATCAACTTTTCACAAGATTATTCTCAGAAATATTCCTCCACCTGAAATACATATTTTTTTCCTAGTACTGAAAATAACTTTGGGGGATCACATGATGGCGGCGAATGGAGTGCATTACCCCCATGTACCGCGTCACTGTGCGGGAGAATGACGAGTTAGAACGGCTAAAACCTATCTTGTTAGGAATTTCCAGCAAATTTGGGGTGCTCCACAACGTAGTGGACATATATCCATCTCACGAGGATCAGCTACGGGGGCTCAAACGCGAGTGATTTGTCCGCACGGAGGGTCATGCTGCTTATTCAGCAAATTGCCCTGTAGCTAGAGTCTGTGGCGCGCACTGGGAAACGACGAGATAGCATCGCAAATATACAGTGGTGCGGATTCTATGGGCTCCTGCCAGCTATGCAATTACTGTGCTCAGTGCTGAATTCTGGGATTGAGACGGGGATGGATGCGGTCCAATTCCGTTCTCCATACCGGTCAGACCACAGAGGAAGCCAGCGTCCACCATCTTGAAGAGCTGACGTCACCATCCCTGTTTTCGACTGATCGCAGCTCATTCAGCTATAGAACAGGTAATTTCAGGATGCCATTCACCTTTGTCTCGCAGACAAATTACTCAGGCTCAGTGCTAAAGAACCCGCAGAAACTGCGTCTTGGAGCCTGCTCCTATTAGAACATACACTGAGCCCAGAGCGGCCAAATTTGGCCTCCCCGAACTGATCTTGCTCAGGGCTAAAGAACCCGTGGAAACTGCTTCCCGGTCCGGGTCTTGCTGAATAATGTGGAGGTAAATATCAACCGAGCCTTCATAGGCAGTGGCAACAGGATTGAGACGGGGCTTGTGAGGGCAAGTCAGGACTCACCCATTGCATTGGTCACCCAGCAAAGGGAACGAAATGCTGCCTTTTGCATGGGATACCAACATGGCAGAGATCTGATGTCATCAGAAAGCAGCGGAGGAGATAACTTCATTGATACCAGCGGTGACAGAAACAGTTAGTCTCCTGGTAAAGAAAGTGAGTCACAAACACCCAAGTCTCTCTCACTTTTTCATCAAGCCAGAGGGGCAGAGCAGAGCTGCTGCCCATGCTCGGAACAGGCCCAGCGACACACCTGCATGATAATCACTTCACCCCAGTTGGAATAGAGGAAGAGCAGAGCCGCCGCAGGTGCCCAGAACAGGCCCAGTGACCAGCAGGCGTGGTAGTAACGTCACCTCAATTGGAGTAGTTGCAGAGCAGAGCCTTCTCCCGCGCCTAGTAGAATCCAAGTGGCCCACCGGCATGGTAGTCACGTCATCCCAATAGGAGTAGGGGCAGAGCAGAATCTTTGCACGTGCCCGGAACAGGCCCAGCAACCTACCGGCTTGGTAGTCACGACACCACAATTGGAGTAGCAGCAGAGCAGAGCCACCACCCGCGCCCTCAAGGTAGACAAAATTTGCACCTGACCAGCAGAAGAGGCCCAGTGGCCTGCCAGCATGGCAGACACTTCACCCATTTGGAGTAGGGGCAGAGCAGATCCATCGCACATGCCCTCAAGGTAGGCAGACCTGTGACCGACCACAGAACAGGCCCACCCACCCGCCGGCGTGGTAGTCACGTCACCCCAATTGGAGTAGGGGCAGAGCAGAGCCGCCGCCCGCGCCTCCAAGGTAGGCAGACCTGCGACCGATCGGGAGAACACCCCAGGGGTCCACGGGTGTGGTAGACACGTAACACCAATTGGAGGAGGGGCAGAGCAGAGCCGCCTCCCACGCCTGCATGGTAGGCAGACCTGCGACCGATCAGGAGAACAGGCCCAGCGGCCCATCAGCGTGGTAGATAGATCACCCCAATTGGAGGAGCAGCACAGCCACCCCCCGCCCCTGCAAGGAAGATTTTTCAAATATACAAAAGCAATATAAATATATAGGGGGAAAATTTCAAAATCACAACAGTTTCACCAAGCAGAAAGAAACGTGAGCCGTATGAAAAGACAAAGAAAAAAGGACCACAAGCAATGCAGGTCAACACAAATTTAGAAGAGTTAATAGCTGCAGCAGATGGAATGTCAGATAAAGAACTCAGGATATACATGCTTCAGATGATCTGGAGTCTCCAGGAAGACATTAGACAGCAAAATCAGACAATGAAAGATCACTTCGACAATGAATTACACAAACAAATCCAAGAAGCAAAAGATCAATTATACAGGGAGATAGAAGTTGTAAAAAATAACAAACAGAAATCCTAGAAATGCAGGAAGCAATAAACCAACTTAAAAACTCAATTGAGAATACTACCATCAGAGTAGAACACTTAGAAGATAGAACATCAGACAATGAAGACAAAGTATTTCAACTTGAAAAGAACATAGACAGCTCAGCAAGACTGTTAAGAAACCATGAACAGAACATCCGAGAAATATGGGATAACATAAAGAGACCAATCTTTTGAGTCATTGGGATACAGGAAGGTATAGAGGTCCAAACCAAAAGAATGAGCAATGTAATCAATGAAATAATATGAGAAAACTTCCCAGACTTGAAGAATGAGACAGACTCCCAAGTCCTAGAAGCCAACAGGACGCCGAATGTGCAAAATCATAAGAGATCCACACCTAGACACATTATAATGAAGATACCCAACATACAGAATAAAGAGAGAATTTTAAAAGCTACAAGAGAAAGGAAGCAGATTACATTTAGGGGTAAACCAATCAGGATAACAGCTGATATTTCAACACAGACTCTGAAAGCTAGAAGATCCTTGAAATATATGTTTTTGTCAGGAGCTTTAGCTTCATTTCTAGTGAAAGCATCAAAGCTGCGTCTGCATCTATGTAACCTGGAGGACATGGTTTCTTATTTTCCAAAAGACATAAGGTGGCAGTGCTAAATTCACTCTTTGTAGGTAAACTGTGGCCACTTAAGGCTAAGTGTCTCCTGTGTGGACTGTGAAGCCATTTGATCATCCTTCACTTTTCATGGTGTTTCTTGCCGCTGCACTGGGAGTTTGGTATTTGTTTCACTAAATAAAACGAGTTCAACTGAGACCCAGTGCTGAAGGGAGTTCGGTCATGTGTGGTGGGTCAGAGTCTGCAGGAGAATTCACCAACCAGGATTCTATCCCACATAGATTGCCCCCTTGACCATAGCAACCTGATTCTGAACATTGCCCTGAAAATCTGCATATAAAAAGATGCCTTTACATGGAGAGGTTTCAGACCTATAAGTTTCTGCTGGATGCACCATGTCAGTCTCAAGCCCTTTCGAAGAAATGGCAGATCCACATGGCCCCACAAGAGATGTTTTATCACACACCTGCACACCACCGCTCTAGGCCCACTATTCAGTAGGCTACAAGTTACTGGCATTTCTATTCTACATCATTTTCATGAAACCCAGACAATCAAGGCACTGTCTGGTACACTCATGATGAGCAAAAGGACATGAAAGGTTCTCCAGTGCCACCTGGTCATTGGAATGGCAAAAATTTCATGGTATTTATGTAGCCACTTTTCAATGATGAAGTTGGAAGCACTGTGGGTTTCAATTCATTCAGGAACCATTAAATGGTGAGGAAGCTCATTTCAATAAAAGCTCTGAAGAACTCTCACAGGCAATTTTTCCCAAGGAGTTGGCTAGATCTCAGTTTACAAGGGCGAATCTCATTAGTGGCCTATTCCACTGCCACACAAATGACCACAATTGAAACCAAAACACTCCCACATGACCCTCATCTTCTGCCATAGAGAAACTCATCATAACCTCTTGCTGCAGGTTTCCATGAGGGGTGAAGCCCAAGACAGTGTCCAAAATAAGCTCACTTACCCCTCAATTGCCTAAAGTCAGGTTGGCCTGGACACCCTTCCTGTGAACCAGGAGTGATCAAATAGTCCTGCCCTTAATACTGCTCTGCTTCTCCATTTTGACTCTTACTGATTGTTGAGTATAAATTCCTTTGTTTGAATTGGAGTCATGAGAAAATCCAAGCACCTATGCATTAGCCTCTGCAGGGCTTTGAAGAACTCATTTGACCCAAATGATATCTATTCTCACTTGATAGAGGTCAGGACTTACAGAGGAAGGCAAGAGACTTCATCCACATTGACTGCTCTTTTGGCCATTTTGGTTTTGGATTCACAGATGGGATCTTTCTGTAGATCCATCAGGTGCCGAGAATCTAAGCCCCAGCCTCACATAGGGCCAAGGGGCTGATTCAGACACATCCCTTTTTAAGCAATTAAGCAAACAGCCACAGGTGATGCCCATTCATTTTCATTTGAAAACTGCTTTCTTCAGGATTTACAAAGGGGTTGCCTGAGGCAAAGAAATTCCTGACATTCAGGGCAACAGAACAATAGGTTAGCAAAAGGCCCAAAGCAGGGTTTCTCCACTGAGACTTTACTGATCACACTGATATCTGAGTTTTCTGAGATGCTCCCATTGCCTTCAGCTATCCAGTACATGGCCATGTAACAAATCTTGGAGGCGGTACATATCTTGGACACCAAATCATGAGACTATTCTGGAGAGTGGCCAGAATTCAGGAAGAAAACTGGAGCTTAGGAAGATAGTAGGTGTTGTCCATTCATAAAGCAAGCTGCAGTCCATTCATCAATTGCACAGGATGAATGCTGGGAAGAGTTCTACTAGACAGGACACTTCCATTGATGCATTCTCTTTTCAAATGTCAACAACCACGGACACTGTGGGATACACTTTTAGAAACCCTCGCCGTGTCAAACGACCTTCTAGAAACAATCCACTCAAAAACAAACAATCCACTATTCCTACCTATTCTCAGAACATGTGACAAAACCACAAACTCACACCCACACCCACAAAGCACCTCCTTCCCAGAAGTAGGTCTTTGATTATCCGGAGTTTCCTCTGACTGGTGGGCCATACTATGTTCCCCCGAAATGGCCTGTACTTTTTCAGATCTGGTGTCTTTGCCAGAACAACTACCTGCTTTCTCAGGAAACAGCCATCTTCATAGATTTCCTGGCATTTTGCCATCCTCACATCAGTTGGTACCAATAAAGACTGACTCTGTCCTTGGTAAATACAATCAAGTGTGCCAACTGTGACTGGGACTGGCTCTGGGGGCCTAGCTTCCTGGTTCCAAAGTTCAGAGAGTTACATTACAAAGGAAGTGAGGGGAGGTCACTTTTTTCAGGAACTGAATGAGGTCACTGCCTTGGCAACCACTTTGCTCTAACAGTTGTTTCCAAGGGTCCCATGAGATGGATGCTGCCCCAATTACTGTGACATTTTCACAAGTTAGAATGGTATATCAAACATAGCCACCCAGGAACAGCTCTCCACACAGGCTTGGTTTGGTCCATCTTCTCTACATTAAGAAGAGAGAGGCTGATTCAGACACAACCCTTCATCCTGACCAGGCTGTTTGCCATGGAAGATGACCTTTGCTCTCTCAGGTTCTTCATACCTGCCTACATGTTTTCCAGGGATAATTTCTGCATGGACCATTGAGGTTCTAAGTAGGTGGAAGATCCCCTCCATCCCTGCATTGTAAGACCAACTCTGTTCCAGCTCTTCTGTAATGTTAGATTGAGGGAACAGTGTATGGTTAGGCTTAATAACCAGTTCGATTTGGGTTAGGAATCATTCTACGGGATGTATAATGGTATTGGGTAACTGCGATACTTACAAGAATATATAGGTGAAATATAAGTATGAAAACAGAAATCCAGATAAGATTTGAAGTCCAGAAAGTCATTGGGTCCTTGATTGGATTACTTAGCTTGAATTACGTTCTGCACAGATATGTCAGATAAATTGATATACAATGGCATAGGAACTTGTACCTTGGATGATTGATTGTAGAAGAGAACATCCCCTCAAACAGAGATAGTCAGTAGGATCAGGAAGATAGTCGGTAAGTATCAGAAGAACAATGAGTATAGGATTTGGACCAAAAGTTATTTAGCAATACGGTTTCGGTTAGAGAGTGAATTTCAATAATAGCACATGTGGAGGGTCTCCAACAATGATGAAGTGGGGAAAATATGTAGGAATGCAGATATCAATAGAGACATTAGGAAATCAGGCAAATTATAAAGTGAATGATAGGATTAGATATTTTCAACAGGGTTGAGGTTGAGCATATAATCTTAGAAAGAAACAAATATGCAGTCACCAATAGGATTGACATTTGAGAGCATAAGGCACCCTGGACATGGATGATTTTAGTAATCCATGTTCACTTTCTATTTAGGATTTGGTAGAATCATAAGTGTGACCTTTGAATTTTGTGTCCAGAATATTACTGTGATGAAATGTATATGTAGATCAGGTGACATGAGTATTTCTTCCACTATTTCTGGAAGCAATATTTTGAAGACGTATAAATTTGTATTGGGGCTACAAAAAGGTGCACCCTGTGTCTATGAATACAGAGGAAATGCATGAATAGACCATACAGTGAATAAATAATAAAACTGGTTTCAACTTGAAACAATAGATTGAAATAAATGTGAAAATATATAAGAAATCTTTTATTAATATACAATCATTCATTCCAACCCATTATACATTTAATGGAAATATGAGGATTTTGGTTTATCATGAAAAGTGTGTGAGTTTTGCTTCAAATTGATTATGGAAATCGAAAATAATTTGTTTGGAAAGAAGTCTCATGAAAAGACCAGTCAAGAAACCTGGAGGAATACATGTGTTCTGAAGCAGGAAGCGATTGAAAGTGAAAGAAATGCCTATAAAATTACGAAATTGTTGATGAAATATATGTCCTATTGTGGTAAGCCATTGTTGTAGATTGTGGCCGCCATTAGAAGATGGCGCCGGCTTCCACTGTGGCCTGTGATAAACAAATTCTTTTGTGGAGAGTTGGCACGCTATCCCTTGCCACCCTATAAGAAAGATCCACGCAGCGGCTTAAGATTGGTACGTGGGAGATTTTATTAGGCTGTGCTTGGGCGCTTGCCAGTAGAGAGGGGGGTCACAAAAAGATACTTTAATCAAGGCCTGAATAAACTGCTGAAAAAAGATTCCTGAGTTGCGTCTTCCTTGCGGGCAAGGGTTCGCGACAAGTGGTGCTGAAAACCTGGGAACCAGAACTTTCAGCAGTCAGGGGTGGTGAACCAGTTAGTCCCAGGTAAGTAGGTCCCGCGGTCAAAGCGGAGATCAGTCCTAGATAAGTGGGACCCGCTATCAAAGCGGAGATCAGTCCCAGATAATTGGGACCCGCTATCAAAGCGGAGATTAGTCCTAGGTAATTGGGACCCGCTATCAAAGCGGAGATTAGTCCTAGGTAATTGGGACCCGCTATCAAAGCGGAGATTAGTCCTAGGTAATTGGGACCCGCTATCAAAGCGGCAGCTCCTCTGTAAAGCCAGAGAGAGCATTACAGCTTATTGCAGCTGCACTGTGTACTTTCGCTCTTACTTTCACTTTTGTTTTTTGTGTGTCTTTTGTTGTGTGAAGGGTGCCGTATCTTCAAGTCCGCTTCTCCTGGCCCTAGATAACCTGTTACGTTCCAAGGGCCTAGAAGTGAAACGTAGTACTTTACAGAGATTTTTACAGAAGACAGATATTGTTGCACCGTGGTTCGCGTTCTCGGGTAGCCTCACTCTACCTAGCTGGCATAAGTTAGGCACAGATCTTGACTTTGCTTCTGAGCAGGGCATATTAGATGGTGGGGTGATACCCCTTTGGAAGATGATCCGTAGTTGCCTCGCAGATGGCAGATGTGAGGAAGCACTTACTAAAGGACAAGAAGTTTTAGAGAATTGCATGAAGAAAGATCAGAAATGGCAGGCAGTGAGGTATTTCAGGATGGTGGGAGTGTGCGGAGCGAGAAACAGGGGAGGAAACAATTATCTCCGGCAGGCAGTGACGTATTTCAGGAGGATGGCAGTGTGCGGAGCGAGAAACAGGGGAGGAGGCGATTGTCTCTTGCACGGAGTGAAATATTTCAGGAGGAAGGGAATGTGCAGAGCGAGAAACGGGGGAGGAAACGCTTGTATCCAGATCTCAGTACACTGCGCACACTCCCATGCAAAAATGGGTCAGAAGAGGAGGACGATGAGGAGGAGGAGCTCGGGAGACTGTCTCGGCAGCTAGGAAGTCTAACTATGGGAGAAGGGAACAAAAATAAACAGGAGCTCAGAAGAAAAAAAAAATGATCCTCCGGACCCACCGCCGTACGGTGGGGGTGTTTCGAGGAGAGCTTTCCATGCCCAAACACGGGGGCTGGTAACATTTTTACTGATGGTTCCAAGTCTGGAATGGGAGCCTACATAATTAATGACTCTCCCCTATCCAGCATCAATTTGCTCCTGGAAATCCACAATGGGTAGAACTACAAATTGTTATTGAAGATTTTAAACAGTGTTCTTTTCCTTTTAATCTTATTTCGGACTCCAGCTATGTGGTACAAGCACTAAAAGTCCTGGAGGCCGTGGGAACTATTAGTGATGCCCACAATGTGTCTGTTTACTTTACTCAGCTTCAACAGCTTATCTCTAACCACACTGCTTCTTTTTATCCAATGCATATCAGGGCTCACACCTCTCTTCCTGGTCCGTTATCCCAAGGTAATGCCTGTGCGGACTTAGCCACTAGAGGTCAATTGATATGCTTGGCTTCCTCCTTAGAGGGGGCTAAGTTGTTTCACCAAAACTTCCATGTTAATGCATTAACGCTGCGCAGGCGTTTTTCCATTTCAAGAGCGGATGCTCGGCAGATAGTATTGCAATGTCCCCATTGTGTCACATTTCTTCATCCCCCTAATTATGGAGTAAACCCACGGGGATTAAAGCCATTGATTGTTTGGCAAATGGATGTGACACATATACCTGACTTTGGTAACCTTAAGTATGTGCATGTTTCCGTTGATACGTGCTCTGGAATTATCCATGCTTCTGCTTTATCGGGAGAAAAGGCACGTAATGTCATTACTCACTGTTTAGAGGCATGGGCAGCATGGGGTGCACCTGCATCCCTTAAGACTTATAATGGAACTGCTTATACTGGCAGACAATTTACAGCTTTTTGTTCTACTATGGGAGTGCAACTTACTCATGGTTTGCCTTATAATCCTCAAGGACAAGGCATTGTTGAGTGTGCTCATCGCACCTTAAAGGAAACTTTACAAAAACAAAAAGGGGGAATAGGAGCTGAACACACTCCTAAAGAACGCCTGTCCTTAGCTCTATTTACCATTAATTTTTTGAATTTGGATATTCATGGTCGCTCTGCGGCCGATAGACATGTGTCCCCTCAGCCCTCTGTGATTGGCTATGTTAAGTGGAAGGATGTTCTTACGGGCCAATGGAACGGCCCTGACCCCGTGCTGACATGGGCACGAGGATCTGTATGTGTTTTTCCCCAGGATCGTACGGAACCGTTGTGGGTCCCTGAACGCTTGACAAGAAGAGTCTCGACATCAACTGACCAGCAACAAGAGATACCACAACAATCCTGTGATGAAGATCTTCATTCTGCTAAGTGCTCTGGCTCTGGTGCTGGTGCCGATGGCACAGGCGACACCAATGCGGTGGTGGGCAGTTGCACGGGCCTGGCCAATGCCGATGCCGGTTCATGGTAATTCTAGTGTCCTCCCCACTCTTTTTTCAACCTCATGTGAGATGTCTGCTCCCTGTGCCTCTCCTAGAGGGGACATGGAGAGAATTTTTAATCAATCTCAAGTTAATCTCACAGGAGTTTTTTGTTTCAGCCTTAGAAACGCTAATTGCATTAGCCTTAAGACCAAAAATTTGACTAACTGGGAGGACCCATTGCGGTCCAATCAGGTCTCAGGAAGCATTATCAGTGCTGTATTGAGCAAGGTAGCTTCGGGGAAGCAATCAGGCTCAGAGACCCCCGCAAACAGCAGCTCTGCTCTTAACATAACTACCTTGGCTTTTATCTCCGAGGTACTAATCCCAGTGCCTCCTTTTTCTAGTAGTATTTATAATGCCACTCATTTCAAGGCCTCTCCTTACTGTTCCCCTAATCTTGGTTTCCCCCCAACATTTACGCCTTGTCAGGATCATTCTTGGGAGAAACATCAAGTTGCTAAAGGTTTCTCCCTTTCCCCCTCTCTTAAGAGGTATGTTTATAACTTTAACAATAGTGCCAGCTCCTCTACAGGAGTAGGTTGGTCCTGGTTTCAATGGCTGATTTCCAATGAAAAGGGGGCTTCAGCCGATATTTCTGCACTGGCTCAGTTGCTAGGAGCCAAAAGTTGGCTGGCTAATATTTCTGGTACTGTTAGGGAAAGTGAACAAGGTAATAGACTTACATCTGTTTCATTCAACTCTCTGTTGTATAATGCCACATTGCCTCCTGCAATGGTCTGTGTCCAATCCCCCTTCTTATTCCTTTTGGCTGAGGCCACCTCGTCGGGGATGCTGGATTGTTCTCATACTACCTGTCTCTTATCTGAGTGTTGGAATGGTTCCTGGACTGTAGCAGTGATTATGAAAATTCCAACTTTTGTCCCAATCCCGGTCACTGCGGATCCTGATAAATTCCCTATTGTTGAGCTACTTAGAGTCCGCAGAGATTTTGGAATCACAGCGGCTATAGTGACAGCCGTGGCAGTGTCTGCTGCTGCAGCGGTTATGGCTGGAGTGGCTATGGCCAATCAAGTACAAACTGCTGCCACCATTAATCACCATTAATCAAGTTGTCCAACAAACTTCCACCATACTTGAATCCCAAAATACAATTAATCAACATATTTTGCAGGGATTTTAGCTGCCAACCAAAGAATAGACTTTATTATGTATAATAAATAATTTATGTATAATTTTGTTCAACTAGGAAGTTCACCCATAGGTTGAATATTCAATTCCAAAAGCGTTTAGGAGGAGTTATCTCTTCTCACAATTTGTATTTGGTGAGGAAGCCACCTCACAAAAATGTAGGTGTGATACCAGGTAGCTTTCGGTATGTGCATATAAAAATACATATGTTGAATAGGCTACAGAGAAAGGGAGACAGTAATACACATATTTTGAATTTTAAAAACACATGGAGAACTATTTAATTAAAAATTTCCTAGATTAATAACACATAAACTTTATCATGCAAAAGGCAAGTCCAAATATACATCATGCCTCCTTTGAACTGCTTGTATTTATATTCTGTTTGTGTTATTTTTCTCCATCATATTAGGATTAGTAGTCAGAGTCTAGTAGGGTATGGGATAGTGTCAGGGATTCTGTATTTTGAATGGAAAATTGGAAATTGTATCCAATGTGTGTGCAAATATGTGCAACCCAAAACTTCCCACTCTGATCCAGAACAATGCCTTGACATTACCTTCGCTCCAAGTAAGACACAATTAGAGGAGAAGAGTTAGAAAATTTGTGAATACATGTCTGGAATGGAAAATGCTCAGGAGTTCACAAACTTCAAGATGGTAGAGGAGTTTCCAAAAGCAAGGGATATGGTAAACACAACACCAACATGGAGCTCTTCTGGCCTAAAGACTGTTTGAGAAACTTCATGTGAGATTGGGCACTTGAAATATAAGGTGTTGTCAGAAGTTTTAGCTTTATTTTTAGTGAGACCATCAAAGATGGGTCTGCATCTATGTGACCTGGACGACATGTTTTCTTATTTTCCAATGAACATGAGGCAGCAGTGCTGAATTCTCTCTTTGTAGGTAAACTGTGGCCACTGGGGGCTTAGTGTCTCCCCGTGTCGCTGTGAAGCCATTTGGTCATCCTCCACTTTTCGTGGTGTTTCTTGCTGCTGCACAGTGAGTTTGATATTTGCTTCACAAAAAACAAGGAGTTCAACTGGGACACAGTGCTGCAGGGAGTTCTGTCACTTGTGGTGGGTTAGAGTCTGCAGGAGAATGCACCATCCAGGCTTCTATCACTCATTGCTTGCTACAATGCCCCCTTTTCCATTGCAACCTAATTCTGAACATTGCCCTGAAACCTCTCTATATAACAAAGTGCCTTTACATAAATGGGTCTGCTGGCTTCTGCAAGTCAATCACATGCTATTTGGAAGCCAATGGCAGATCCACATGGCCCCACCACAGATGTTTTGTCACACACCTGCCCACACCTGGTCAAGGCGCACTACTCAGAAGGTTCCAACTTACTGGCATCTCTGTTCTATGCCATTTTCATGAAACCCAGTAAATCAAGGCCCAGTCTGGTACACTTATGATGAGCATCAGGAGATCTAACTGTTCTCCAGTGCCACCTGGTCATGGGAATTTTAAAAAATTCATGGTATTTATCTAGCCATTTTTCAAAGATGAATTTGGAGCCACAGTGGGTTTCAATTCATTCATGAACCATTAAATGTTGTGGAAGCTCATTTCAATGAAAGATCTGGAGAACTCTCACAGGCAGGGCTTCCCAAAGAGTGGCCTAAAGGTCACATCAGGCCAGGCCCATTGAGGTCTACAATGTTAGGTTCATGGGTGTTTTGACTCTCAAATATGCCTGCCAAGTCTTTCAGAATAAAATCAGGTTATATGCTGGCTGACATTCTCAGTGCTTTGTGGAAAGCCACCCTGGGCCTAGATCTCAGTTTCCAAGGGCAACTCTAATGCGTGGCCTCGTAAAATCCCAACACAATTCATGTCAATACTTCTCTGAGGTCAGTTCCAGAACTCAGTCTCTAAGATGAATCAAACCCGAGTTAAAGCCCAGGTGGACCCAGTCTTCTCTTCCAACAGCCAAATAAATGACCACAATTAAATCCAAAACACTCCCACATTGCCCTCATCTTCTTCCATATAGACACTCATCATTACCTCTGGCTGGAGGTTTCCATGAGGGGTAAAGCACAAGACAGAGTCTGAAATAATCTCCCTTGCCCTCATTTGACTAAAGTCAGTGTGACCTGGACACCCTTCCTGTAAACAAGGAGTGATTTAATAGGCCTGCCACTAATACTGCTCTGCTTCTCCAATTTGAGGCCTACTGACTGTCAGGTATAGATTCTTTATGTGATTTGGATTCATTAGAAAACCCAAGCACCTATGGGCTAGCCTCTGCAGGGCTTTGAAAAACTCGATTAATTCAAAGGATCCCCAAATTCACTTGATGGAGGTCAGGAACCTAACAGAGAAAGGCAATAAACTTCATCTAAAATGACTGATTTTTTAGTCATTTTGGTTTTGGATGCACACATGGGATCTTTCTTAAGATCCATTAGGCACTGAATATCTAAGACACAGCCTCACACACGGCCAAGAGGCTGATTCACACACATATCTCTCAAAGCATTTTAGCAAACAGCCACAGGTGATGCCCATTCATTTCCATTTGAAAACTGTTTTCTTCAGGATTCACAAAGGGGTGGCCTGAGGCAAAGACCTTCCTGACATTCAGGGCAACAGAGGAATAGGGATGCAAAAGGCCCAAAGCAGGTTTTCTCCACTGAGACTTTCCTTGTCACACTGATATCTGAGTTTTCTGAGATGCTCCCTTTCCTTTCAGCTATAGAATACATGGCCATGTCACAGAGGTTGGAGGTGGTACATAACTTGGACAAAAAACCATGAGCCTACTCTGGAGAGTGGCCAGATTCAGAAAGAAAACAGGAACTTAGGAAGATAGTACGTGTTGCCCATTGATAAGGGAAGTCACAGTCCATTCATAAATTAGGCAGGATAAATGCTGGAATTCTTTCTACTAGACAGGACACATCCATAGATGAATTCTCTTTTCTAATGAATACAACCACGGACACAGAGAGTTACACAGACATAGAAACTCGCATTGTCAAAGGAATTACTAGACACAGTCCACTCCAAACCCAACAAACTGCCTTTCATACTTATTCTCAGAACATGAGAAAAACCACAAACTCACTCCCACACCCACAAAGACACCTCCTTCCCTCAAGTAATTCTGTGACTATCCTGAGTGTCGTTTGACTGGTAGGCCATACTATGTTCCCCCTAATGGACTGTCCTGTCTCAGATATGGTCTCCTTGGCCAAATCTGTGACGTTGTCAGGAGCCAGAAGTGGGCAAGTACCTTTTTCTCAAGAAAGGCCCCTCTACAAAGCTCTACTGGCATTTGGCCATCCTCACATCAGTAGTTTCCAGGAAACACTGACTCTATCCTTGGTAAATCCAAACAAGTGACCTCACTGGGACTTGGACTGGGACTGGGACTGGCTCTGGTTGCCTGGCTTCTGCATCACAAGTTCAGAGAGTTCCATCACCAAGGAAGAGAGGTGAGATCACTTACTTCAGGTAGTGAATGAGGACACTGCCTTGGCAATCAATTTGTCCTAACATTTGCTTCCAAGGGTCTCATGAGATAGAGGCTGCCCCTACTTCCTGTGACACTTTCACAAGTTAGAATGGTGAATCAACCATAGGCACCCAGGAACAGCTCTTCACACAGGCCTGGTATGGTCCATTTTCTCTACATTGAGAACAGAGAGGCTCATTAAGATACAACGCTTCATCCTGACCAGGTTGTTTGCAATGGAAGAGGAGTTTTGCTCTTTAAGGTCCTTCATAGCTGTTTATATCTTCTCCAGGAATCACATCTGCATGGACCTTTTAGGTTTTCAGCATATGGAAGATCCCCTACATTCCTGTATTGTAAGACCAACACTGTCCCTGGTCTTTTGTTAAGTGAGATTGTGGGAACAGTGTATGTTTAGGGTTTAATAACATGTTTGATTTGGGTTAGGAATCATTCTGCTAGATGAATAATGGTATTGGGAACCTGTGACATTTATTAAAACATAGAGATAAAATATAAGTATGAAAACAGAAATCTAGGTAAGATTTGAAGCTCAGAAGGACATTGAGCTGTTGATTGTGATACTTAGCTTTGAATTATGTTCCGCATATATGTCTCAGATAAATCGATAATCAATGGCATAGGACCTTGTACCTTGGATGATTGAATGGAAAAGAGAACTTCCACTCAAACAGGGAAACTCAGTAAGATTAGGAAGATAGTCAGTAGCTTTCAGAAGAAGAGTGAGTATAGGATTTGGACCAAAAATTCTTTATCAATAGGGTTTCGGTTAGAGAGTGAAAGTAAATATCATCACATGTGAAGAGTCACTCACATGGTGAACTGGGGAAAATATTTAGGAAAGCAGACATCAATAGAGACATTAGGAAATCAGGCAAAGTATAAAGTGAGTGATAGGATTAGACATTATTAACTGCATTTAGGTTTAATATATAATCTTAGGAAGAAACAAATACGTAGTCACCAATAGGATTGATATTTGAGACTATTAGGCAACCTGGACCTGGATGTTTTTAGTAATCCATGTTCAGTTTCCATTTAGGCTTTGGTACAATCATAAGTGTGACTTTTGCTTTTTGTGTCCAGAATATTACTGTGATACAATGTATATGTAGATAAGGTGATCTGAGTATTTCTTCCACCATTTCTGGGAGCAATATTTTGAAGAAGTATAAATTAGTATTCGGGGTACAAACAGGTGTACTCTTTGTCTTTGAATATGGAGAATATGCATGTATAGACCATACTGTGAATAAATAATATAACTGGTTCCAACTTTAAATAATGGATTGAATTGAAATGTAAAAATATACAGGAAATCTTATATTGATATACAACCATTCATTCCAACCCGTTTTACATCTAATGGTAATATGAGGATTATGGTTTATCATGAAGAGTGTGTGAGTTTTGCTTCAAATTGATTATGGAAATTGAAAATTATTTGTTTGGAAAAAAGTCTCATAAAAAGACCAGTCAAGAACCCTGGAGAAATACATGTGTTCTGAAGCAGGAAGTGACTGAAAGTGAAACAAATGCCTATAAATTTGCGAACTTGTAGATGAAATATATATCCTATGATGTGCATTAACTGAAGGAGTAGTAATGTGCCAGTGTTGAGTAAAAATGAACGTCAAAATAAACATCATGTCCCATAGGAATCTTCTTGCATTGATGTTAAACTGAGTCAGTTAATTTAGAAATATTAGGATTTGAATGCACCATTCACTGAAGTTAGTTTTCAGACCTAAGAAACAGATATGTATTTCAGGTAGATGAATATTTCTGAGAATAATCTTGTGAAAATTTGATTATAACTCCACATACATGAACATGAATGAATTTTGGGACTGTACAAAAGACGCATCTATTTCATATTTTGAAATATATGGAGAGTGTGTATATATATATATATATATATATATATATATATATATATATATACACACACACACACACACACAACAGACATTAAAAAGTAGCAATACATATGCCAATTGAAATTCTTCATGAAATATATATCATCCACAGATCCAAAAATTTTCATTTTACTGAGCGTGGATTTATGTGTAATATTGTTCAACTAGGAAGCTCACCAATAGCTTAAACTTTCAGTTCCAACAGCGTTTAGGAGGAGTGATCTCTTCTCATAATTTGTATCTGCCAAGTCAGCAGCCTCACAAAAATGTACGTGTGATACCAGGTAGGATTCTATATGTGCATATAAAAATATATGTGCTGAATATGCTACAGAGAAAGGGAGACAGGAATTCACATATTTGTCAACTTTAAAAACACATTGAGAGAGGGAGGGGCAGATCTGCCAATCGCTCCTTCAAGGTAGGCGGACCTGCGACCCACCGCCTGAACAGGACCAGTGGCCCGCCACCGTGGAAGACACATCGCCCTGGTTGGGGGAGGGGCAATGCCGCCGGGCCTGCAAGGTAGGCAGACCTGTGACCCAAAGCAGGACAGGCCCAGCAATCTGCGGAGGGGCAGAGACGCCCTCCGCGCCTGCAAGGGAGGTGGACCTGCGACCACCGACAGACCAGGCCTATGGCCCGCCAGCATGGTAGACACATCATCCCGGTTGGGGGAGGGGCAGAGCAGCCACACGCGCCTGCAAGGTAGACAGACCTGCAAGGGACAGACAAAACAGACCCAGTGGCCCGCAGATGGTCAAAGCTGCCGCCCACGCCTGCAAAGTAGCCCGACTTGCGACCCACTGGCAGAACAGGCCCAGTGCCTGCAGAGGGGCAGAGCTGCTGCTCGCACCTTCAAGGTAGGCGGACCAGCTACCGACTGACAGAACAGGCCCAGCAGCCTGCTGGTGTGGTAGGCACATTGTCCCAATTGTAGGAGGGGCAGAGCCACCACCCGTGCCTGCGAGAGAGACTTTGAAACTATACAAGCAATAAAAATATATAGGGGAAAAATTCAATAACACAACAGTTTCACCAAGCAGAAAGAAACATGAACAGAATGAAAAGACAAGGAAAGAAAGGACCATAAGCAATGCAGGTAAAGTCAACTTTAGAAGAGGTAATATCTACAGCAGATGGAATGTCAGATTAAGAACTCAGGATATACATGCTTCAGATGATCTGGAGTCTCAAGGAAGACATTAGAGAGCAAAATCAGACAATGAAAGATCACCTTGATAATGAATTACATAAAAAAATCCAAGAAGCATAATATCAACTATGCAGGGAGATAAAGATTATAAAATCAAACAAACAGATATCCTAGGAATGCAGGAATCAATAAACCAACTTAAAAACTCAATTGAGAATACTAACAGCAGAGTAGAACACTTAGAAGATAGAACATCAGACAATGAAGACAAATTATTTCAACTTGAAAAGAACACAGACAGCTCAGGAAGACTTTTAAGAAACCATGAGCAGAACATCCAAGAAATATGGGATAACATAAAAAGACCAAACTTAAGAGTCATTGGGATACAGGAAGGTATAGAGGTCCAAACAAAAGGAATGAGCAATGTATTCAATGAAATAAAAGGGAAAACTTCCCAGACTTGTAGAATGAGACAGAATCGCAAATCCTAGAAGCTTACAGGATGCCAAATGTGCAAAATTATAAGAGATCCACACCTAGACATATTATAACGAAGATGCCCAACATACAGAAAAAGGAGAGAATTTTAAAAGCTACAAGATAAAGGAAGCAGATTATATTTAGTGGTAAACCAATCAGGATAACAGCTGATCTTTCAACACAGACTCTGAAAGCTAGAAGATCCTGCAATAACATTTTTCAAACACTGAAAGTAAATGGGTTCCATCCAAGAATTGTGTATCTAGCGAAATTAAGCTTCAGGATAGAAGATGAAATTAAAACTTTCCACGATAACAAAAGTTAAAAGAATTTGCAGCTAGAAAACGATTTCTTCAAAACATCCTTGGCAAAACACTACAGGAAGAGGAAATGGAAAATAACAATGAAAACCAACAGTGGGAGGTAGGACAGTAAAGGGGGGAAAATAATCAAGGAGGAAAAAAACCATGTTTAGTAACATAAATATACAAATATGGCTGGAAGAACAACCCATATCTCAATAATAACCCTAAATGTTAATGGCTTAAACTCACCAATTAAGAGACACAGGCTAGTAGAATGGATCACAAAACAAGACCCAACAGTATGCTGCGTATTGGAGACACATTTGTTAGGAAAAGATATACATAGACTGAAGGTGAAAAGTTGGGAAAAATCATATCACCCATATGGACTTCGGAAACAAGCAGAAGTGTCCATACTCATATCAAATAAAATAGATTTCAAGCTAAAGTTAATCAAAAGGGATAAAGAGCAACACTACATACTTCTCAAGGAAACCATACACCAACAAGACATAACAATCATAAATATATATGCCCCAAACATTGGTGCAGCTATGTTCATTAAACAAATTCTTCTCAAGTTCAAGAGTCTAATAGACCACCATACAATACTCATGGGAGACTCAAACACACCTCTCTCACTACTGGACTGATCTTCCAAACAAAAGTTGAATAATGAAACTATAGAACTCAATAACACAATTAATAACCCAGACTTATGATATATATAGAATATACCACCCAACATCAAGCAGCTACACTTTTTTCTCAGCAGCACATGGATACTTCTCAAAAAATAAATCATATATGATGTCACAGAGCAACTCTTAGACAATATAAAGGAGTAGATATAATACCAGGCATCTTATCTGATCATAATGAAATGAAACTGAAAATCAACGATAAAAGAAAGAAGGAAAAATCATGTATCACTTGGAGAATGAAAAATAAGTTACTGAATGATCAATGGGTTATAGAAGACACCAAGGAGGAAATTAAAAAATTCTTAGAGATAAATGAAAACACAGACATAACATATCGGAATCTATGGGACACATTGAAAGCAGTTCTAAGAACAAAATTCATTGCTTAGATTTCATTCCTTAAAAAAAGGAAAAAAAAAAAAAACGACAAATAAATGATCTCATACTTCATCTCAGAATCCTAGAAAAAGAAGAGCAAAACAACAGCAAAATAAGTAGAAGGCAAGAAATAATTAAAATTAGAGCTGAAATTAATGAAATCGAAACAAAAGAAACAATTGAAAAAATTGACAAAACTAAAAGATGGTTCTTTGAAAAAAATAAATCAAAACGACAGACCCTTAGCCAAGCTAACAAAGAAAAGAAGAGGGAGAACTCAGTATCACAACAGATAGTTCAGAAATACAGAAAATAATCCGAAATTATTTTGAATTCTTATTTTTCAATAAAATAGAACATAGTGAAGGCATCGATAAATTTCTCAGTCATATAATCTGCCCAGATTTAGTCAGGAGGATATAGGCAACCTAAACAGACCCATAACAATTGAGGAAATAGAATAAACCATCAAAAGACTACCAACTAAGAAAAGCCCAGGACCGGATGGGTATACAGCAGAGTTTTACAAAACCTTTAAAGAGGAACTAATACCAATACTTTTCAAGCTATTTCAGGAAAAATGCAAAAATCCTCAATAAAATTGTGGCGAATCGGATACAAAAACATATTAAAAAAATTGTGCACCATGATCAAGTAGGATTCATCCCTGGGATGCAAGGCTGCTTCATTATACAGAAATCAATAAATGTTATTCATCACATAAATAGACTTAAAAATAAGAACCATTTGATCATCTCGATAGATGCAGAAAAAGCATTTGACAATGTTCAGCATCCCTTTATGTTCAAAACTCTGGAAAAACTAGGGATAACAGGAACATACCTCAATAATGTAAAAGCAATCTATGCTAAGTCTCAGGCTAGCATCATTCTGAATGGAGAAAAATTGAAGGTATTCCCTCTAAAATCTGGAAGAAGATAGGGATGCCCTCTCCCACTACTTCTGTTCAACATAGTTCTCGAAACACTGGCCAGAGCAATTAGAGAGATTAAAGAAATCAAAGGCATAAAAATAGGAAAAGAAGAACGTAAATTATCACTATTTGCAGATGACATGATTCTATACTTAGCAGACCCAGCAAGGTATACAAAGAAACTATTAGAGGTAATAAATGAATTCACCAAAGTGGCAGGATATAAAATCAATATGCATAAATCAAAGGCATTCCTGTATATCAGCAACAAATCCTCTGAAATAGAAATGAGGACAACAACTCCATTCAAAATATCCACACACACAAAAAATATACTTGGTAATCAACCTAACAAAAAAGTTGAAAGACTTATAACATGAAAACTACAGAACCCTAAAGAGAGAAATAGGAGAAGATCTTAGAAGATGGAAAAATATACTATGTTCATGGATAGGCAGAACTAACATCATCAAAATGGCAATATAACCAAAAGTTCTCTATATGTTAAATGCAATGCCAATCTGGTCTAAAAGCATGCAATGGAGGAAGGATAGCATCTTCAACAAATGGTTCTGGGAAAACTGGAAATTCATATGCAATAAAATGAAACTGAATCCATTTCTCTCGCCATGCACAAAAGTTAACTCAAAATGGATCAAGGAGCTTGATATCAAATCAGAGACACGGCATCTGATACAAGAAAAAGTTGGCTATGATCTACATACTGTGGGGTTGGGCTCCAAATTCCTCAATAGGACACCATTAGCACACGAGTTAATACCTAGAATCAACAAATGGGACTTACTCAAACTAAAAAGTTTTTTCTCATCAAAAGAAACAATAAGAGAGGTAAATAAGTAGTCTACATCCTGGGAACAAATCTTTACTCCTCACACTTCAGATAGAGCCCTAATATCCAGAGTATACAAAGAACTCAAAAAATTAAACAATAAGAAGACGAATAACCCAATCAACAAATGGTCCAAGGACCTGAACAGACATTTCTCAGATGAGGACATACAATCAATCAATAAACATGAGAAAATGCTCACCATCTCTTGCAGTCAGAAAAATGGAAAACAAACCATCCCTAAGATACCATCTCACTCCAGTATGATTGGCAGCCATTATGAAGTCAAACAACAAGTGCTGGCAAGGATGTGGGGAAAAGGGTACACCTGTACATTGCTGGTGGGACTGCAAATTGGTGCAGCCAATTTGGAAAGAAGTATGGAGATTTCTTGGAAGCTAGGAATGGAACCACCATTTGACCCAGCTATTCCCCTTCTCGGTCTATTCCCTAAGACCTAAAATGTGCATGCTGCAGGGACACTGCTACATTGATGTTCATAACAGCACAATTCAAACTAGCAAGAGTGTGGAACCAACCTAGATGCCCTTCAATAGATGAATGGAAAAAAAAATGTGGCATTTATACACAATGGAGTAATACTCTGCATTAAAAAAATGTCAAAATCATAGAATTTGCAGGGAAATAGATGGCATTAGAACAGATTATGCTAAGTGAAGCTAGCCAATCCCTAAAAAAACAAATGCCAATAGTTTTCTTTGATATAAGGAGAGTAACTAAGAACGGATTTGGGAGGAAGAGCATGAGAAGAAGATTAAGATTAAACAGGGGTGACAGGTAGAAGAGAAAAGGAAAGAGAAGGGAAATTGCATGGAAATGGAAGGAGACCCTCATGGTTATACAAAATTACATACAAGAGGAAGTGAGGGAAAATGGGGGAAAAAACCAAGGGGGAGAAATGAATTACAGTAGATGGGGTAGAGAGAGAAGGTGGGAGAAGAGGGGATGGGGGATAGTAGAGGATAGGAAAGACAGCAGACTACAACAGACACTAGTATTGCAATACGTAAAACAGTGGATGTGTAACAGATGTGATGCTGAAACCTGTATACGGAGTAAAAATGGGAGTTCATAACCCACTTGAATCAAAGTGTGAAATATGATATGTCAAGAAATAGGTAAATTTTGAACAACCAACAATAAAAATTAAAGGAAAAAAACACATAGAGAACTATTTCAATGAAAAATGGACTAGACATATAACACCTACGCTTTATCATGCAAAAGGCAAGTCCAACTATACACCATGCCTCCTCTGAACGGCTTGTATTTCTATTCTGTTTGTGTTATTATTCTCCATCATAGTAGGATTAGTAGTCAGAGTCTAGTAGGGTATGGGTTAGTGTCCGGGATTCAGTATTTTGAATGGAAAAAAGGAAAATTAATCCAATGTGTATGCAAATATGGGCTACACAATAAATTACCCACTCTCATCCAGAACAATGGCTTCACATTACCTTCTTCCCAAATAAGACACAATTAGAGGAGAAGAGTTAGAAAATCTGTGAATATATATCTGGAATGGAAAATGCAAAGGAGTTCACAACCTTGGATGTGGTAGAGGAGTTTCCAAATGTAAGGGACAAGGTAAACACTCCACAAACTTGGAGCTCTGCTGGCCTAAAGACTTCTTGAGAAACTGCCTCTGAGGTTGGGAACTCAAAATATATGTTGTTGTCAGGAGCTTTAGCTTTCTTTCTAGTGAGACCATCAGAGCTGGGTCTACATCTATGTGACCTGGAGGACGTGCTTTCTTATTTTCCAATGAACACTAGGCTACAGTACTGAATTATCTCTATGTAGGTAAACTGTGACCACTGGGGTCTAAGAGTCTCCCCGTGTGGACTGTGAGGGCATTTGGTCATTCTCCACTTTTCGTGGTGTTTCTTGCTGCTGCACTGGGAGTTTGGTATTTTCTTCATGAAATACAAGGAGTTGAACTGGGACACAGTGCTGGAGGGAGTACTGTCATGTGTAGTGGGTCATGGTCTGCAGGAGAATGCACCAACCAGGCTTCTAGCCCACATAGATTGTCCCCTTGTCCATAGCAACCTGATTCTGAACATTGCCCTAAAAATTCTCCATATACCAATATGCATTTACATATAAGAATTTCCTGGCTGCACCACGTCAGTCACATGCCATTTGGAAGCAATAGCAGATCCACATGGCCCCACCACGGATGTTTTATCACAAACATGCACACCACAGCTTGCGCCTACAATTGAGGAGTATTCAAATTACTGGCATCTCTGTTCTACACCAATTTAATGAAACTCAGTCAATTAGGGCACTTTCTGGTACACTCATGATCAGCAACAGGGCATACAAAGGTTCTCCAGTGCCACCTGGTCATAGGAATTTCAAAAATTTCATGGTATTTATCTAGCCATTTTTCAAGGTGGAAGTTGGAGGCACTGTAGGTTTCAATTCATTTAGGAACCATTAAATTGTGAGGAAGCTCATTTCAATGAAATCTCTGGAGGACACTCACAGGCAAGTCTTCCCAAAGAGTCGCCAAAAGGTCACATGAAGCCAGGCCCATTGAGGTCTACAGTGTGAGGTCTATGTGTGTTTTGACTATGGCTGCCAAGTCTTTCAGAATAAAATCTTGTGATATCCTGGGTGAGATTCCCAGTGCTCTGTGGAAAGCCACCCTCGGCCTAGGTCTCAGTTTCCAAGGGCGAGTCTCCTGTGTGGCCTCCTAAAAACTCAACACAATTCATGCCAATACTTCTCTGAGTTCAGTTCCATAACTCAGTCTCTAAGGGGAATCAGACCAGATTTCAAGTCCTGGTTGACCTACTCATCTCTTTCAACCCCAACACAAATGACCAAAATTAAACCAAAACATTCCCACATGACCCTCATCTTATTGCATATAGACACTCATCTTAACCTCTGCCTGGAAGTTTCCATGAAGGACACAGCCCAAGACAGTGTCCAAAATAGGCTTCCTTGCCCCTTATTTTCCTAATGTCAGGGTGGCCTGGACACCCTTCCTGTGACCCAGGAGTGATCAAATAGGCCTGCCGTAATACTGCTCTGCTTCTCCAATTTGAGGCCTACTGACAGTGGGGTTTAGAATCTTTATGTGAATTGGAGTCATGAGAAAACACAAGCACCTCTGGGCTAGCATGTGCAGGGCTTTGAAGAAATCATTTGACCCAAAGGATCCCTATTCTCACTTGATGGAGGTCAGGAACCTTACAGTGGAAGGCAAGAGACTTTATGCTCTATGACTCCTCTTTTGGGCATTTCGGTTTTGGATTCACACATGGGATCTTTCTTTATATCGATCAGATGCTAAGAATCTAAGCCAAAGCCTCACACAGGGCCAAGAGGCTGATTCAGACACACCCCTTTCTAAAGCAATTAGGCAAAGAGCCACAGGTGAGGCACATTCATTTCCATTTGAAAAATGTTTTCTTCCAGCTTCACAAAGGGGTGGCCTGAGGCAAAGAAATTCCTGAAATACAGGGAAATAGAACAAAAGGTAAGCAAAAGGCCCAAAGCACGGTTTTTCCACTGAGACTTTACTGGTCACACTGATATCTGAGTTTTCTTAGTTGCTCGCCATTCCCTTCAGCTATCCAGTACATGGCCATGTCACAGAGCTTGAAGGTGGTACTTCGCTTGGACACAAAACCATGAGCCTATTCTGGAGAGTGGCCAGAATTCAAAAATAAAACCAGACCTTAGGAAAATAGCAGGTGTTGCCCATCGATAAGGGAAGCCACAGTGCATTCATATATTCGGCTGGATGAATGCTGGGAAGCTTTCTACCAGACAGGACACATCCATTCATGCATTCTCTTTTCTAATGTTTACAACCACGGACCCAATGGGATACCCAGACATAGAAACACTTGCCTTATCAAATCACTTATTAGAAACAGTTCACTCCAAACCAAACAAACTGCCATTCCTACCTATTCTGAGAACATGAGACAAAAGCACAAACACACACCCACACCCACAAAGCACCTTCTTCCCCCAAGTAGGTCTCTGACTATCCGGAGTGTCCTCTGACTATTGGGCCATACTATGTTCCCCTGAAATTGCCTGCCCTGTTTCAGATCTGGTTTCCTTGGCCAACTCTGTAAAGTTGTCAGGAGGCAGTGGTGATCCACTACCTGCTTTCTCAGGAAAGGCCACTCTTCAGAGCTTTCCTGGCTTTTGGCCATCCTCATATCAGTAGGTACCAACAAAGACTGATTCTGTCCTTGGTAAATCCAAAGAAGTGAGACCACTGATACTGGGACTGGAATGGGATTTGGGTGCCTGGCTTCCTTGATCCCAAGTTCAGAGAGTTCTATCACCAAGGATGTGAGGTGAGGTCTGAGGTCACTTCCTTCAGGAACTGAATGAGCTCACACCCTTGGCAACCACTTTGTCCTAACAGTTGCTTACAAGGGTCCCCTGAAATGAAGGCTGCCCCTACTTTCTGTGACAGTTTCACAAGTTAGAATGGTATATTAACCATAGGCAACCGGGAACAGCTCTCCACACAGCCTGGTTTGGTCCTTCTTCTCTACATTAAGAAGAGAGAGGCTGATTCAGACATATCCCTTCATCCTGACCAGGTTGTTTGCAAGAGAAGATAACTTTTGCTCACTCAGTTCCTTCATAGCTGCCTACAACTTCTCCAGGGATCATTTTTACATGTACCTTTGAGTTTCTTAGCAATAGGAAGTTCCCCTACATTCCTGTATTGTAAGACCTACTCTGTCCCTGCTCTTCTGTAAAGTTAGATTGAGGGAACAGTGTATGGTTAGGGTTAATAACAGGTTCAATTTGCATTAGGAATCATTCTGCTGGATGAATAATGGTATTGAAAACCTGCGATATTTACAAGAATATATAGGTGAAAATTAAGTATGAAAACAGAAATCTAGGTAAGATTTGAAGCCCAGAAGAGCATTGGGACCTTGATTGTGATACTGAGCTTTGATTTATTTTCTGCACAGATGTCTCAGATACATCAATATACAATGGCAAAGGTCCGTGTATTTTGGATGATTGATTGTCAAAGAGAACTTCCAGTCAAAAAGGGATAATCAGTAGGATTAGGAAGATAGTCGGTAGGTTTAGAAAGGAGAGTGAGCATAGGATTTGGACCAAAAGTTCTTTAGCTATAGGGTTTCGGGTATAGAGTGAATGTAAATGTCACCACATGTGAAGAGTCAGTCACAATGATGAACTGGGGAAAATATGTAGAAAAGCAGATATCAATAGAGACATTAGGAAATCTGGCAAAGTGTAGTCCATAGTGAAAGGTTAATAAAATAGGTACTTATCACTTCCTGTTTTCTGTATACTTAATAAAACACTGTTGAAATCTTGAGAAATGTTTGCTAGTCTTGTTCACAGAATGTGCTGTCCTCAGCTGCCAAACTGCAGAAAGTAATTCCTCACCCGGTTGCCCACAAACTGCTCACTCGCCCGGACCCATCAATAAACATCCTGCCCTGCCCTCTCCAAGGAAAGTATATAAGCTCTGCTTAAGCTGTTCTCAGGGCTCTCTGCTCTATTCAAGTGAACTCTGAGCCCCAGCATGCTGGACCCATAATAAACCCTTTGCTTTTGCATGAGACAGTCTCTTGGTGGTTTCTTCCCCGGACGCTCGCCCGACCTTTACATATGGAGGTTCCACTGAGATCCAGCAGCGGCAGATGAGAGACCCCAACGGGCTCCTCTCGGGGTATGTAAGGTGCCTCTTTCTAGTTTCAGGTTTCAGGTTAGGGCTTGGCAAATGGCTGTTGATGAAGTGTGTGAGCTCTCTCCGACGGTGGCTGAGAGACATGTCATAGAGCCACAGGCCACGTCACTGGGGGACTCCCCAGAGGACTCGGGAAATCGAGGAACAATAGTCTCCTCGACTCAGTGATATTTTGTTTCAGATTCGGTATTGCCAGCCCATCGGGTTTTGCCGGCTACTCAGTCCTGGTCTCAGTGTTGGACGTCCATTGCCTGTCTTTATTGTATCGTCTTGTCTGTGTCGTGTGTCGTTGCTTTTACTGATTGTTTATCTTTCATTATGGGATAGAGCACTTCAATGCCTCTTTTGCTGACCCTTGATCATTGCACCAAAGTCCGCTTAAGGGCTCAGAATCTTTCTTTTTCAGTTAAACGCTGGACCTGGCAGACTCTCTGTGCCTCAGAATGGCCCACCTTTGGATTCAGATGGCCCCTAGAAGGATCTTTCTACTTCCCACTAATTTAAAAAGTCAGAGATATTGACTTTCAGCCAGCGCCACATAGACATCAGGATCAAGAGACATATATCTTAACTTTGCAGGACCTCTGCAATTCTCCTCCTCCATGTGTGAAGCTTTTCCTTGCCCCTGCCCCCGCTCCTACTCTTTCCGTCATGCTCTCTCAAACCTTCTGCTTCTCCTCCTCCTTCAACCTCTGTTCTCCCTGAGTCACAAGATTTTACTCTACTGGACTCTCGTCCTACTACTTATTCCCTGCCCTCGTCCCCCAACCCCCAACACCCTCTAAGTAATTCCCCTGCTGCTGTCTCAGCCTCTCCGCCATTGGAGGAAGCTAAGCGAGCCCAGCGCACTCCAGATAACTCCCCTGCGGAAAACACAGCCCCTCCTTTCCTGGAGGTTGCTGGCCCGGCTAAAGGAATTTGCCGGCGTTGAATGATTGAAATCCCTGGAACTCACGTGATGCTCCCTCTCCATTTCTAAGGAACAATGATTGATGACAACCATGGGGGAAAAATGCAAGCCTACCAGTATTTACCTTTCTCCTCTTCATACCTAAATAACTGGAAAAATAACAATCCCCCTTTTACCGAGGACCCCACCTGGGTCTCAGGTGTGGTTGAGTCATTGATGTTTTCACACCAGCCTACTTGGGATGACTGCCAAGAACTCCTAGGGACTCTCTTAATGACAGAGGAACAAAAGAGAATCTTCCTGGATTCTAGAAAAAAATATTCTCGGACCAGATGGGTGACCGACAAAACTTCCCAACATATGCAAAGCCGCCTTTCCCTTGCACCGACCCAACTGGGACCCCAAAACCTGTGAAAGTAATGAGCATCCTTCCTCTTATTGCCGGGCTCTAATAGTGGGTATCTTAGTGGCCGCTAGGCGACCAACTATTTTGGCCAAGGCAAGAGAGATTATTCAAGGGACTGATGAATGTCCCTCCATGTTCCTACAGAGAATTATGGAGGCATATAGGAGATTTAATCCTTTCGATCCTCAGGGAGAGAATCAAAAGGCATCTGTCATGGTGGCCTTTATTGGGCAAGCTGTTCTGGATATTAAAAGACAGTTACAATGCTTAGATGGATTACAAGATATGACTTTGAGAGGTTTAGTCAGAGAAGCCAAGAAGGTATACTATAAGAGAGAAACTGAGGAAGACTAGGGAGCAAAGGGAGGATAAAAGAAACAAAAGACAGACTAAGGCATTGACTAAGATCCTGGTCACAACAACAAATAGACCAGAAATTAAGAAACATGGAGACAGGAAGGGACACCGGGGCCCACACAAGAGGCCACCCCTGGCCTCCATTCAATGTGCCTACTCTAAAAAAAAGGACACTGGGCTAAAGAGTGCCCTAGAAAGAGACAGCCAGGCCAGCTGGACATTCTGACTCTGTAGGATTACTAAGAAAGTCGGGGCTCAGATCCTCTTCCCGAGCTCAGGGTAACTTTTGAAGTGGAGGGGACCCCAGTATACTTTGAAGTGGATACAGGGGCAAGATATTCTGCCTTTAAGGCCCCATTGGAACCTCTATCAAATAAAAGGTCTCTAATTCAAGGGGCTAATGGCAGTAAATATCGGGCTTGGACAACTAAGAGGACCATGGACCAGGGGAAAGGAAAAATCCATCACTCATTCCTAGTAATCCCAGAATGCAAGGCCCCATTGATTGGCAGAGATCTGCTCACAAAGCTCTGGGCCAAAATAACTTTTTACCCTGAAGGCCCCCAAGTGGAATTTCTAAATCCTTCAGTAAAAACTCCTATAATCACGGCTCTAACTATGTCAGTAGAAAATGTACATCAAATCACTCATCTTGGTTCAAAGAAACTGCATTCATTTCTGAAGGATCAAGAACAGAGTTTTCCATTAACCAACTCACAGTGAAAGGAAACAACTGAATGGATAACAAAAGCCTGTTGGGTCCATCAATTGGTTAATTCTTACCCTTCCAAGCTTCCTGCAGGAAAGCACCTACGAGGAACCAGACCAGGACAATTCTGGGAAGTGGACTTTACTGAAATTAAGCCAGCAAGGAATGGACTTAAATATCTCCTAGTCTTTGTAGATACATTTTCAGGATGGATTGAAGCCTTCCCCCCCCCCAAAAAAAAAAGAAAAGAAAAAAAAAATGAAACAGCGCAAATGGTGGTCAAGAAGATCCTGGAAGATATTTTTCCAAGGTACGGCCTGCCTAAAGTAATAGGGTCTGATAATGGACCGACGTTCGTGGCTCAGGTAACTCAGAGGTTAGCAGGGACCCTGGGGATTAATTGGAAGTTACATTGTGTTTACAGACCCCCGAGTTCAGGACAGGTAGAAAGACTGAATAGAACCATTAAAGAGACCATAACGAAATTAAACTTAGAGACCGGCATAAAAGATTGGACTATGCTCCTGCTTTATGTACTGTTTCATGCAAGAAATACTCAATCTATTTCTTTGTGTAACCTCTCACCCTGTGAAATTCTCTATGGTGTCCCTCCTCCAGTAAGGGACCTACCCCAACTCTAAGACCTAATGATTCCTTCCACACCCCCTTGCTTAACAGACTTAAAGCTCTTGAAAGAACTCAGGGATACCTGTGAAAACAGATGGCCACTGCCTACCAACCTGGGGATGAGGGGACTCTACAGCGATATCAAGTAGAGACTTCGTCTATGTAAGACGACATCTGGTGTCATCCCTGGAACTCCGCTGAAAAGGACCATACCAGGTGCTACTTATAACACCTACAGGGTAAAGGTAGTCAAAATCACTTCCTGGATCCCTACCTCTCATCTCAAGCCTGTGCCCTGTCCAGACTCTGGCTGGAAACTGGAAAAGACTGGAAACCCTTTCAAATTGTGGATTCGCTGTGTGGATAAGGCCATAGACTCTCCCCTTGACCACCAGTAGTCCTAACCCTCATAAGCCTGTTCAGCAGCGATGGCTGATCACAAATCCTACTGGAACGGAAGTATGGTCTATCTTGCATACAACCCGCTTAGGGACCTGGTGGCCATCTCTCCAGCCAGACATTTGTCAGCTGCGTATAGGTCTTCCCGATTGGGATATCCCTAATGAAGAGGATCCCACTAAAATTCCATTAAATTCCTTCCATACCATAGATAATGGAAACAAACATTATTGATGTAGGGACACGCGAGCCAGATGCTGGTTGGCTAGCCTAGATTACTATGTTTGCCCAGTGTACTATCAAAGCCACAAACAGTCAAGGCTGTGTGCGGGGAACGCCGACATCTTCTGTAAGTCATGGGGATGTGAGCATACAGGGACTGCCACATGGAACCCAAACTACTCATGAAATTCTCTACACAGCATTGGCCATATTACCAATTAGACAACCAAAACCGATGGCCCCCAGAGGGGTCTCTAGATCCTCAAATTATGTGTGACCTTTTTAACTTCTGCAAGTGCTCAAAAGGGTGAAAGGAGATTCCTCTATGTGGAGGCCTTTTCTCTCCTTTGCTCACATCGTGAACTATGCTTCTCCAATACATGCTCACCCTCAGCCTTCTGCTCTAGACTCTCTGTTGTCACTCCCACCTCATCAACTTGATTTCTCCCCTCCAATTACTATATTAAAAACCCAAACCTCCACCGTTTCTCAGACCATTGCCCCCTTGCTGAGGTAGCAGTTACTGAGGTAACCCTCCACTCACTCACTCCTCTCTTCTCCTGTCAGTGCCCACACTGGGTCCCACCAGGTCCTCTTACCAGCTAACCCAAAGCTCAAACCAGCTCAGAAGAGCCCTCAGACCCCTATCCAAGATGTAATGAAAATGGCCTTTAAAGTTGCTTTGCCATCACTGAAAACAGGTTACTAAGAATTTAAAGTCCCTTGCAGGCTTTTTGGGATACTCACTCCCATCTCCCGCTCTGTTCTACCCGTTCTACTACTCATGTTTTTGTTGCTAGGAAGATCTCAAAACCCTTTTCCATTATTTTTTTACATCTCTCCTTCCTCATTCTCAGATCCAAAGAGCTGCTCTCAGCCCTGCATTCCCCGTCTTCCCCCTCTGTACCAGGCCCACAGGAAAGTCTTAACTGACCTTATCCAGAAGTTTTCACCATGGCTAACTTTAGGACTTTCAGCAAAAGAGTCCCTATAAAAGAGTTCAGTGTAGATAAACTTCCTCTTTTTGTGTTGCCCTGGTCTACCTGGCAACTGGCTGAAAAAATTCAGCACTCCTGAGCTAGACACACCCTTACTAGTTTTTCACAACATATGTGATCAAGGCTTCTGTCCTTTAGCTGGGGCTTCATAGAGATGGCTACATTGCTAAGATGAATAAGTTACAAACTGGGCTCCATGGAAACAGCTGGCAGGGGGAAAAAAAGGGAAAAAAAAGCTCTCCCCCACCCAGGTGTCCTTGAAAATCTAACTTGCCCAGAACTGAGGAAAAATCAGAAACAAAAACTGCTCTTTGTGAACTTCTGTAGACTGTGAACTTCAGAGACCCTTCCCTTACATGTTGGGTACAAAATTCTGAAACTACCTAAACTTGGGTTTCAGGGGATTAATTGATTACAACAGAAGCAATGCCCTCTGAATCTGGTTGCAACCAAATATGACTGTTTCCTTGTCTTTGGTG